>NW_027490361.1:300000-471361 GCF_050948175.1 Xylocopa sonorina
CAAGGAAGTGTAGCATTTACATTCATTTGAATTGTAGACGAGGAATACGTAACACTTCGCAAATCATATTATATCTTACCATGAAACATAGAAATGAGATGCGATATCGCGTTTTAAGAAGCATTAGAACACTATTGCTACGATACCTAGACATCTGCAGACGCTATATCCTAGCAAGGAAGTGTAGCATTTACATTCATTTGAAGTGTAGACGAGGAATACATGACACTTCGCAAATCATATTATATCGTACCATGAAACATAGAAATGAGATGCGATATCGCGTTTTAAGAAGCATTAGAACTCTATTGCTACTTTAGGTAGACAGCTGCAAACGCTATTTCCTTGCAAGGAAGTGTCGCATTTACATTCATTTGAAGTGTAGGCGAGGAATACATGATACCTCGCAAATCATATTATATCTTACCACGAAACATAGAAATGAGATGCGATATCGCGTGTTAAGAAGCATTAGAACTCTATTGCTACTTTAGGTAGACATCTGCAAACGCTATTTCCTTGCAAGGAAGTGTCGCATTTACATTCATTTGAAGTGTAGACGAGGAATACATAACACTTCGCAAATCATATTATATCTTACCATGAAACATAGAAATGAGATGCGATATCGCGTTTTAAGAAGCATTAGAACTCTATTGCTACTTTAGGTAGACATCTGCAAACGCTATTTGTTTGCAAGGAAGTGTCGCATTTACATTCATTTGAAGTGTAGACGAGGAATACATGACACTTCGCAAATCATATTATATCTTACCATGAAACATAGAAATGAGATGCGATATCGCGCTTTAAGAAGCATTAGAACACTATTGCTACGATACCTAGACATCTCCAGTCGCTATATCCTAGCAAGGAAGTGTAGCATTTACATTCATTTGAAGTGTAGACCAGGAATACATGACACTTCGCAAATCATATTATATCTTACCATGAAACATAGAAATGAGATGCGATATCGCGTTTACGAAGCATTAGAACTCTATTGCTACTTTAGGTAGACATCTGCAAACGCTATTTCCTTGCAAGGAAGTGTCGCATTTACATTCATTTGAAGTGTAGACGTGGAATACATGACACTTCGCAAATCATATTATATCTTACCATGAAACATAGAAATGAGATGCGATATCGCGCTTTAAGAAGCATTAGAACACTATTGCTACGATACCTAGACATCTGCAGACGCTATTTCCTAGCAAGGAAGTGTCGCATTTACATTCATTTAAATCGTAGACGAGGAATGCATAACACTTCGCAATGAATATTATATCTTATCATGAAACATAGATATGAGATGCAATATCTCGTTTCAAGAAGCATTTGAACTCTATTGCTTCGATACGTAGACATCTGCAAACGCTATTTCCTTGCAAGGAAGTGTCGCATTTACATTCATTTGAAGTGTAGACGAGGAATACATGATACTTCGCAAATCATATTATATCTTACCATGAAACATAGAAATGAGATGCTATATCGCGTTTTAAGAAGCATTAGAACTCTATTGCTACTTTAGGTAGACATCTGCAAACGCTATTTCCTTGCAAGGAAGTGTCGCATTTACATTCATTTGAAGTGTAGACGAGGAATGCATAACACTTCGCAATGAATATTATATCTTATCATGAAACATAGATATGAGATGCAATATCTCGTTTTAAGAAGCATTTGAACTCGATTGCTTCGATACGTAGACATCTGCAAACGCTATTTCCTTGCAAGGAAGTGTCGCATTTACATTCATTTGAATCGTAGACGAGGAATGCATAACACTTCGCAATGAATATTATATCTTATCATGAAACATAGATATGAAATGCAATATCTCGTTTTAAGAAGCATTTGAACTCTATTGCTTTGATACGTAGAAATCTGCAAACGCTATTTCCTTGCACGGAAGTGTCGCATTTACATTCATTTGAAGTGTAGACGAGGAATACATAACACTTCGCAAATCATATTATATCTTACCATGAAACATAGAAATGAGATGCGATATCGCGTTTTAAGAATCGTAAGTACTCTATTGCCACGATACGTAGACATCTGCAAACGCTATTTCCTTGCAAGGAAGTGTCGCATTTACATTCATTTGAATCGTAGACGAGGAATGCATAACACTTCGCAATGAATATTATATCTTATCATGAAGCATAGATATGAGATGCAATATCTCGTTTTAAGAAGCATTAGAGCACTATTGCTACGATAGGTAGACATTTGCAAACGCTAGTTCCTTGCAAGGAAGTGTCGCTGTTACATTCATTTGAATCGTAGACGAGGAATGCATAACACTTCGCAATGAATATTATATCTTATCATGAAACATAGATATGAGATGCAATATCTCGTTTTAAGAAGCATTTGAACTCGATTGCTTCGATACGTAGACATCTGCAAACGCTATTTCCTTGCAAGGAAGTGTCGCATTTACATTCATTTGAATCGTAGACGAGGAATGCATAACACTTCGCAATGTATATTATATCTTATCATGAAACATAGATATGAAATGCAATATTTCGTTTTAAGAAGCATTTGAACTCTATTGCTTTGATACGTAGACATCTGCAAACGCTATTTCCTTGCACGGAAGTGTCGCATTTACATTCATTTGAAGTGTAGACGAGGAATACATAACACTTCGCAAATCATATTATATCTTACCATGAAACATAGAAATGAGATGCGATATCGCGATTTAAGAAGCATTAGAACTCTATTGCTACGATACCTAGACATCTCCAGTCGCTATATCCTAGCAAGGAAGTGTAGCATTTACATTCATTTGAAGTGTAGACGAGGAATACATGACACTTCGCAAATCATATTATATCTTACCATGAAACATAGAAATGAGATGCGATATCGCGTTTTAAGAAGCATTAGAACTCTATTGCTACTTTAGGTAGACATCTGCAAACGCTATTTCCTTGCAAGGAAGTGTCGCATTTACATTCATTTGAAGTGTAGACGTGGAATACATGACACTTCGCAAATCATATTATATCTTACCATGAAACATAGAAATGAGATGCGATATCGCGCTTTAAGAAGCATTAGAACACTATTGCTACGATACCTAGACATCTGCAGACGCTATTTCCTAGCAAGGAAGTGTCGCATTTACATTCATTTAAATCGTAGACGAGGAATGCATAACACTTCGCAATGAATATTATATCTTATCATGAAACATAGATATGAGATGCAATATCTCGTTTCAAGAAGCATTTGAACTCTATTGCTTCGATACGTAGACATCTGCAAACGCTATTTCCTTGCAAGGAAGTGTCGCATTTACATTCATTTGAAGTGTAGACGAGGAATACATGATACTTCGCAAATCATATTATATCTTACCATGAAACATAGAAATGAGATGCGATATCGCGTTTTAAGAAGCATTAGAACTCTATTGCTACTTTAGGTAGACAGCTGCAAACGCTATTTCCTTGCAAGGAAGTGTCGCATTTACATTCATTTGAAGTGTAGGCGAGGAATACATGATACCTCGCAAATCATATTATATCTTACCACGAAACATAGAAATGAGATGCGATATCGCGTGTTAAGAAGCATTAGAACTCTATTGCTACTTTAGGTAGACATCTGCAAACGCTATTTCCTTGCAAGGAAGTGTCGCATTTACATTCATTTGAAGTGTAGACGAGGAATACATAACACTTCGCAAATCATATTATATCTTACCATGAAACATAGAAATGAGATGCGATATCGCGTTTTAAGAAGCATTAGAACTCTATTGCTACTTTAGGTAGACATCTGCAAACGCTATTTGTTTGCAAGGAAGTGTCGCATTTACATTCATTTGAAGTGTAGACGAGGAATACATGACTCTTCGCAAATCATATTATATCTTACCATGAAACATAGAAATGATATGCGATATCGCGTTTTAAGAATCATAAGAACTCTATTGCCACGATACGTAGACATCTGCAAACGCTATTTCCTTGCAAGGAAGTGTCGCATTTACATTCATTTGAATCGTAGACGAGGAATGCATAACACTTCGCAATGAATATTATATCTTATCATGAAGCAAAGATATGAGATGCAATATCTCGTTTTAAGAAGCATTAGAACACTATTGCTACGATAGGTAGACATTTGCAAACGCTATTTCCTTGCAAGGAAGTGTCGCATTCACATTCATTTGAAGTGTAGACGAGGAATACATAACACTTCGCAAATCATATTATATCTTACCATGAAACATAGAAATGAGATGCGATATCGCGTTTTAAGAAGCATTAGAAATCTATTGCTACGATACGTAGACATCTGCAAACGCTGTTTCCTAGCGAGGAAGTGTCGCATTTACATTCATTTGAGGTGTAGACGAGGAATACATGATACTTCGCAAATCATATTATATCTTACCATGAAACATAGAAATGAGATGCGATATCGCGTTTTAAGAAGCATTAGAACTCTATTGCTACGATACCTGGACATCAGCAGACGCTACTTCCTAGCAGGGAAGTGTGGCATTTACATTCATTTGAAGTGTAGACGAGGATTACATGACACTTCGCAAATCATATTATATCTTACCATGAAACATAGAAATAAGATGCGATATCGCGTTTTAAGAATCATAAGAACTCTATTGCTACGATACGTGGACATCTGCAAACGCTATTTCCTTGCAAGGAAGTGTCGCATTTACATTCATTTGAAGTGTAGACGAGGAATACATGACACTTCGCAAATCATATTATATCTTACCATGAAACATAGAAATGAGATGCGATATCGCGTTTTAAGAATCATAAGAACTCTATTGCTACGATACGTAGACATCTGCAAACGCTATTTCCTTGCGAGGAGGTGTCGCATTTACATTCATTTGAAGTGTAGACGAGGAATACATAACACTTCGCAAATCATATTATATCTTACCATGAAACATAGAAATGAGATGCGATATCTCGTTTTAAGAAGCATTTGAACTCTGTTGCTTCGATACGTAGACATCTGCAAACGCTATTTCCTTGCAAGAAAGTGTCGCATTTACATTCATTTGAAGTGTAGACGAGGAATGCATAACACTTCGCAAATCATATTATATCTTACCATGAAACATAGAAATGAGATGCGATATCGCGTTTTAAGAAGCATTAGATATCTATTGCTACGATACGTAGACATCTGCAAACGCTATTTCCTAGCGAGGAAGTGTCGCATTCACATTCATTTGAAGTGTAGACGAGGAATACATGACACTTCGCTGATCATATTATATCTTACCATGAAACATAGAAATGAGATGCGATACCTCGTTTTATGAAGCATTTGAACTCTATTGCTTCGATACGTAGACATCTGCAAACGCTATTTCCTTGCAAGGAAGTGTCGCATTTACATTCATTTGAAGTGTAGACGAGGAATACATGACACTTCGCAAATCATATTATATCTTACCATGAAACATAGAAATGAGATGCTATATCGCGTTTTAAGAATCATAAGAACTCTATTGCTACGATACGTAGGCATCTGCCAACGCTATTTCCTTGCAAGGAAGTGTCGCATTTACATTCATTTGAAGTGCAGACGAGGAATACATAACACTTCGCAAATCATATTATAACTTACCATGAAACATAGAAATGAGATGCGATATCGCGTTTTAAGAAGCATTAGAAATCTATTGCTACGATACGTAGACATCTGCAAACGCTGTTTCCTAGCGAGGAAGTGTCGCATTTACATTCATTTGAAGTGTAGACGAGGAATACATGATACTTCGCAAATCATATTATATCTTACCATGAAACATAGAAATGAGATGCGATATCGCATTTTAAGAAGCATTAGAACTCTATTGCTACGATACCTGGACATCTGCAGACGCTATTTCCTAGCAGGGAAGTGTGGCATTTACATTCATTTGAAGTGCAGACGAGGATTACATGACACTTCGCAAATCATATTATATCTTACCATGAAACATAGAAATGAGATGCGATATCGCGTTTTAAGAATCATAAGAACTCTATTGCTACGATACGTAGACATCTGCAAACGCTATTTCCTTGCAAGGAAGTGGCGCATTTACATTCATTTGAAGTGTAGACGAGGAATACATAACACTTCGCAAATCGTATTATATCTTACCATGAAACATAGAGATGAGATGCGATATCGCGTTCTAAGAAGCATTAGAGCACTATTGCTACGATAGGTAGACATTCGAAAACGCTATTTCCTTGCAAGAAAGTGTCGCATTCACATTCATTTGAAGTGTAGACGAGGAATACATAACACTTCGCAAATCATATTATATCTCACCATGAAACATAGAAATGAGATGCGATATCGCGTTTTATGAATCATAAGAACTCTATTGCTACGATACGTAGACATCTGCAATCGCTATTTCCTAGCGAGGAAGTGTCGCATTTACATTCATTTGAAGTGTAGACGAGGAATACACAACACTTCGCAAATCATATTATAACTTACCATGAAACATAGAAATGAGATGCGATATCTCGTTTTAAGAAGCATTTGAACTCTGTTGCTTCGATACGTAGACATCTGCAAACGCTATTTCCTTGCAAGGAAGTGTCGCATTTACATTCATTTGAAGTGCAGACGAGGAATACATAACACTTCGCAAATCATATTATAACTTACCATGAAACATAGAAATGAGATGCGATATCGCGTTTTAAGAAGCATTAGAAATCTATTGCTACGATACGTAGATATCTGCAAACGCTGTTTCCTAGCGAGGAAGTGTCGCATTTACATTCATTTGAAGTGTAGACGAGGAATACATGATACTTCGCAAATCATATTATATCTTACCATGAAACATAGAAATGAGATGCGATATCGCGTTTTAAGAAGCATTAGAACTCTATTGCTACGATACCTGGACATCTGCAGACGCTATTTCCTAGCAGGGAAGTGTGGCATTTACATTCATTTGAAGTGCAGACGAGGATTACATGACACTTCGCAAATCATAGTATATCTTACCATGAAACATAGAAATGAGATGCGATATCGCGTTTTAAGAATCATAAGAACTCTATTGCTACGATACGTAGACATCTGCAAACGCTATTTCCTTGCAAGGAAGTGTCGCATTTACATTCATTTGAAGTGTAGACGAGGAATACATAACACTTCGCAAATCGTATTATATCTTACCATGAAACATAGAGATGAGTTGCGATATCGCGTTCTAAGAAGCATTAGAACACTATTGCTACGATAGGTAGACATTCGAAAACGCTATTTCCTTGCAAGGAAGTGTCGCATTCACATTCATTTGAAGTGTAGACGAGGAATGCATAACACTTCGCAAATCATATTATATTTTACCATGAAACATAGAAATGAGATGCGATATCGCGTTTTAAGAATCATAAGTACACTATCACCACGATACGTAGACATCTGCAAACGCTATCTCCTTGCAAGGAAGTGTCGCATTTACATTCATTTGAATCGTAGACGAGGAATGCATAACACTTCGCAAATCATATTATATCTTACCATGAAACATAGAAATGAGATGCGATATCGCGTTTTAAGAAGCATTAGAACATTATTGCTACGATAGGTAGACATTTGCAAACGCTATTTCCTTGCAAGGAAGTGTCGCATTTACATTCATTTGAAGTGTAGACGAGGAATACATAACACATCGCAAATCATATTATATCTTACCATGAAACATAGAAATGAGATGCGATATCGCGTTTTAAGAAGCACTAGAACACTATTGCTACGATACCTAGACATCTGCAGACGCTATATCCTAGCAAGGAAGTGTAGCATTTACATTCATTTGAAGTGTACACGAGGAATACATGACACTTCTCAAATCATATTATATCCTACCATGAAACGTAGAAATGAGATGCAATATAGCGTTTTAAGAATCATAAGAACTCTATTGCTACGATACGTAGACATCTGCAAACGCTATTTCCTTGCAAGGAAGTGTCGCATTTACATTCATTTGAATCGCAGACGAGGAATGCATAACACTTCGCAATGAATATTATATCTTACCATGAAACATAGAAATGAGATGCGGTATCGCGTTTTAAGAATCATAAGAACTCTATTGCTACGATACGTAGACATCTACAAACGCTATCTCCTTGCAAGGAAGTGTCGCATTTACATTCATTTGAATCGTAGACGAGGAATGCATAACACTTCGCAATGAATATTATATCTTATCATGAAACATAGATATGAGATGCAATATCTCGTTTTAAGAAGCATTAGAACACTATTGCTACGATAGGTAGACATTTGCAAACGCTAGTTCCTTGCAAGGAAGTGTCGCTGTTACATTCATTTGAATCGTAGACGAGGAATACATAACACTTCGCAAATCATATTATATCATACCATGAAACATAGAAATGAGATGCGATATCGCGTTTTAAGAAGCATTAGAACTCTATTGCTACGATACCTAGACATCTGCAGACGCTATTTCCTAGCAAGGAAGTGTCGCATTTACATTCACTTGAAGTGTAGACGAGGAATACATAACACTTCGCAAATCATATTATATCTTACCATGAAACATAGAAATGAGTTGCGATATCGCGTTTTAAGAAGCACTAGAACACTATTGCTACGATACCTAGACATCTGCAGACGCTATATCCTAGCAAGGAAGTGTAGCATTTACATCCATTTGAAGTGTAGACGAGGAATACGTGACACTTCTCAAATCATATTATATCTTACCATGAAAGGTAGAAATGAGATGCAATATAGCGTTTTTAGAATCATAAGAATTCTATTGCTACGATACGTAGACATCTGCAAACGCTATTTCCTTGCAAGGAAGTGTCGGATTTACATTCATTAGAATCGTAGACTAGGAATGCATAACACTTCGCAAATCATATTATATCTTACCATGAAATATAGAAATGAGATGCGATATCGCGTTTTAAGAAGCATTAGAACACTATTGCTACGATAGGTAGACATTTGCAAACGCCATTTCCTTGCAAGGAAGTGTCGCATTTACATTCATTTGAATCGTAGACGAGGAATGCATAACACTTCGCAATGAATATTATATCTTATCATGAAACATAGATATGAAATGCAATATCTCGTTCTAAGAAGCATTTGAACTCTATTGCTTTGATACGTAGACATCTGCAAACGCTATTTCCTTGCACGGAAGTGTTGCATTTACATTCATTTGAAGTGTAGACGAGGAATACATAACACTTCGCAAATCATATTATATCTTACCATGAAACATAGAAATGAGATGCGATATCGTGTTTTAAGAAGCATTAGATCTCTATTGCTACGATACCTAGACATCTGCAGACGCTATTTCCTAGCAAGGAAGTGTCGCATTTACATTCACTTGAGGTGTAGACGAGGAATACATGATACTTCGCAAATCATATTATATCTTACCACGAAACATAGAAATGAGATGCGATATCGCGTTTTAAGAGGCATTAGAACTCTATTGCTACTTTAGGTAGACATCAGCAAACGCTATTTCCTTGCAAGGAAGTGTCGCATTTACATTCATTTGAAGTGTAGACGAGGAATACATAACACTTCGCAAATCATATTATATCTTACCATGAAACATAGAAATGAGTTGCGATATCGCGTTTTAAGAAGCACTAGAACACTATTGCTACGATACCTAGACATCTGCAGACGCTATATCCTAGCAAGGAAGTGTAGCATTTACATCCATTTGAAGTGTAGACGAGGAATACATGACACTTCTCAAATCATATTATATCTTACCATGAAACGTAGAAATGAGATGCAATATAGCGTTTTAAGAATCATAAGAATTCTATTGCTACGATACGTAGACATCTGCAAACGCTATTTCCTTGCAAGGAAGTGTCGCATTTACATTCATTTGAATCGTAGACGAGGAATGCATAACACTTCGCAATGAATATTATATCTTACCATGAAACATAGAAATGAGATGCGATATCGCGTTTTAAGAATCATAAGTACACTATCGCCACGATACGTAGACATCTGCAAACGCTATCTCCTTGCAAGGAAGTGTCGCATTTACATTCATTTGAATCGTAGACGAGGAATGCATAACACTTCGCAAATCATATTATTTCTTACCATGAAACATAGAAATGAGATGCGATATCGCGTTTTAAGAAGCATTAGAACACTATTGCTACGATAGGTAGACATTTGCAAACGCCATTTTCTTGCAAGGAAGTGTCGCATTTACATTCATTTGAATCGTAGACGAGGAATGCATAGCACTTCGCAATGAATATTATATCTTATCATGAAACATAGATATGAAATGCAATATCTCGTTTTAAGAAGCATTTGAACTCTATTGCTACGATACGTAGACAACTGCAAACGCTATTTCCTTGCAAGGATGTGTCGCATTTACATTCATTTGAAGTGTAGACGAGGAATACATAACACTTCGCAATGAATATTATATCTTACGATGAAACATTGAAATGAGATGCGATATCGCCCTTTAAGAAGCATTAGAAATCTATTGCTACGATACGTAGACATCTGCAAACGCTATTTCCTAGCGAGGAAGTGTCGCATTCACATTCATTTGAAGTGAAGACGAGGAATACATAACCCTTCGCAAATCATATTATATCTTACCATGAAACATAGAAATGAGATGCGATATCGCGTTTTAAGAAGCATTAGAACTCTATTGCTACTTTAGGTAGACATCTGCAAACGCTATTTGTTTGCAAGGAAGTGTCGCATTTACATTCATTTGAAGTGTAGACGAGGAATACATAACACTTCGCAAATCATATTATATCTTACCATGAAACATAGAAATGAGATGCGATATCGCGTTTTAAGAAGCACTAGAACACTATTGCTACGATACCTAGACATCTGCAGACGCTATATCCTAGCAAGGAAGTGTAGCATTTACATTCATTTGAAGTGTAGACGAGGAATACATGACACTTCTCAAATCATATTATATCTTACCATGAAACGTAGAAATGAGATGCAATATAGCGTTTTAAGAATCATAAGAACTCTATTGCTACGATACGTAGACATCTGCAAACGCTATTTCCTTGCAAGGAAGTGTCGCATTTACATTCATTTGAATCGCAGACGAGGAATGCATAACACTTCGCAATGAATATTATATCTTACCATGAAACATAGAAATGAGATGCGGTATCGCGTTTTAAGAATCATAAGAACTCTATTGCTACGATACGTAGACATCTACAAACGCTATCTCCTTGCAAGGAAGTGTCGCATTTACATTCATTTGAATCGTAGACGAGGAATGCATAACACTTCGCAATGAATATTATATCTTATCATGAAACATAGATATGAGATGCAATATCTCGTTTTAAGAAGCATTAGAACACTATTGCTACGATAGGTAGACATTTGCAAACGCTAGTTCCTTGCAAGGATGTGTCGCATTTACATTCATTTGAAGTGTAGACGAGGAATACATAACACTTCGCAATGAATATTATATCTTACGATGAAACATTGAAATGAGATGCGATATCGCCCATCAAGAAGCATTAGAAATCTATTGCTACGATACGTAGACATCTGCAAACGCTATTTCCTAGCGAGGAAGTGTCGCATTCACATTCATTTGAAGTGAAGACGAGGAATACATAACCCTTCGCAAATCATATTATATCTTACCATGAAACATAGAAATGAGATGCGATATCTCGTTTTAAGAAGCATTTGAACTCTGTTGCTTCGATACGTAGACATCTGCAAACGCTATTTCCTTGCAAGAAAGTGTCGCATTTACATTCATTTGAAGTGTAGACGAGGAATGCATAACACTTCGCAAATCATATTATATCTTACCATGAAACATAGAAATGAGATGCGATATCGCGTTTTAAGAAGCATTAGATATCTATTGCTACGATACGTAGACATCTGCAAACGCTATTTCCTAGCGAGGAAGTGTCGCATTCACATTCATTTGAAGTGTAGACGAGGAATACATGACACTTCGCTGATCATATTATATCTTACCATGAAACATAGAAATGAGATGCGATACCTCGTTTTATGAAGCATTTGAACTCTATTGCTTCGATACGTAGACATCTGCAAACGCTATTTCCTTGCAAGGAAGTGTCGCATTTACATTCATTTGAAGTGTAGACGAGGAATACATGACACTTCGCAAATCATTTTATATCTTACCATGAAACATAGAAATGAGATGCTATATCGCGTTTTAAGAATCATAAGAACTCTATTGCTACGATACGTAGGCATCTGCCAACGCTATTTCCTTGCAAGGAAGTGTCGCATTTACATTCATTTGAAGTGCAGACGAGGAATACATAACACTTCGCAAATCATATTATAACTTACCATGAAACATAGAAATGAGATGCGATATCGCGTTTTAAGAAGCATTAGAAATCTATTGCTACGATACGTAGACATCTGCAAACGCTGTTTCCTAGCGAGGAAGTGTCGCATTTACATTCATTTGAAGTGTAGACGAGGAATACATGATACTTCGCAAATCATATTATATCTTACCATGAAACATAGAAATGAGATGCGATATCGCATTTTAAGAAGCATTAGAACTCTATTGCTACGATACCTGGACATCTGCAGACGCTATTTCCTAGCAGGGAAGTGTGGCATTTACATTCATTTGAAGTGCAGACGAGGATTACATGACACTTCGCAAATCATATTATATCTTACCATGAAACATAGAAATGAGATGCGATATCGCGTTTTAAGAATCATAAGAACTCTATTGCTACGATACGTAGACATCTGCAAACGCTATTTCCTTGCAAGGAAGTGGCGCATTTACATTCATTTGAAGTGTAGACGAGGAATACATAACACTTCGCAAATCGTATTATATCTTACCATGAAACATAGAGATGAGATGCGATATCGCGTTCTAAGAAGCATTAGAGCACTATTGCTACGATAGGTAGACATTCGAAAACGCTATTTCCTTGCAAGGAAGTGTCGCATTCACATTCATTTGAAGTGTAGACGAGGAATACATAACACTTCGCAAATCATATTATATCTCACCATGAAACATAGAAATGAGATGCGATATCGCGTTTTATGAATCATAAGAACTCTATTGCTACGATACGTAGACATCTGCAATCGCTATTTCCTAGCGAGGAAGTGTCGCATTTACATTCATTTGAAGTGTAGACGAGGAATACACAACACTTCGCAAATCATATTATAACTTACCATGAAACATAGAAATGAGATGCGATATCTCGTTTTAAGAAGCATTTGAACTCTGTTGCTTCGATACGTAGACATCTGCAAACGCTATTTCCTTGCAAGGAAGTGTCGCATTTACATTCATTTGAAGTGCAGACGAGGAATACATAACACTTCGCAAATCATATTATAACTTACCATGAAACATAGAAATGAGATGCGATATCGCGTTTTAAGAAGCATTAGAACTCTATTGCTACGATAACTAGATATCTGCAGACGCTATTTCCTAGCAAGGAAGTGTCGCATTTACATTCATTTGAAGTGTTGACGAGGGATACATGATACTTCGCAAATCATATTATATCTTACCACGAAACATAGAAATGAGATGCGATATCGCGTTTTAAGAAGCATTAGAACTCTATTGCTACTTTAGGCAGACATCTGCAAACGCTATTTCCTTGCAAGGAAGTGTCGCATTTACATTCATTTGAAGTGTAGACGAGGAATACATAACACATCGCAAATCATATTATATCTTACCATGAAACATAGAAATGAGATGCGATATCGCGTTTTAAGAAGCACTAGAACACTATTGCTACGATACCTAGACATCTGCAGACGCTATATCCTAGCAAGGAAGTGTAGCATTTACATTCATTTGAAGTGTACACGAGGAATACATGACACTTCTCAAATCATATTATATCTTACCATGAAACGTAGAAATGAGATGCAATATAGCGTTTTAAGAATCATAAGAACTCTATTGCTACGATACGTAGACATCTGCAAACGCTATTTCCTTGCAAGGAAGTGTCGCATTTACATTCATTTGAATCGCAGACGAGGAATGCATAACACTTCGCAATGAATATTATATCTTACCATGAAACATAGAAATGAGATGCGGTATCGCGTTTTAAGAATCATAAGAACTCTATTGCTACGATACGTAGACATCTACAAACGCTATCTCCTTGCAAGGAAGTGTCGCATTTACATTCATTTGAATCGTAGACGAGGAATGCATAACACTTCGCAATGAATATTATATCTTATCATGAAACATAGATATGAGATGCAATATCTCGTTTTAAGAAGCATTAGAACACTATTGCTACGATAGGTAGACATTTGCAAACGCTAGTTCCTTGCAAGGAAGTGTCGCTGTTACATTCATTTGAATCGTAGACGAGGAATACATAACACTTCGCAAATCATATTATATCATACCATGAAACATAGAAATGAGATGCGATATCGCGTTTTAAGAAGCATTAGAACTCTATTGCTACGATACCTAGACATCTGCAGACGCTATTTCCTAGCAAGGAAGTGTCGCATTTACATTCACTTGAAGTGTAGACGAGGAATACATAACACTTCGCAAATCATATTATATCTTACCATGAAACATAGAAATGAGTTGCGATATCGCGTTTTAAGAAGCACTAGAACACTATTGCTACGATACCTAGACATCTGCAGACGCTATATCCTAGCAAGGAAGTGTAGCATTTACATCCATTTGAAGTGTAGACGAGGAATACGTGACACTTCTCAAATCATATTATATCTTACCATGAAAGGTAGAAATGAGATGCAATATAGCGTTTTTAGAATCATAAGAATTCTATTGCTACGATACGTAGACATCTGCAAACGCTATTTCCTTGCAAGGAAGTGTCGGATTTACATTCATTAGAATCGTAGACTAGGAATGCATAACACTTCGCAAATCATATTATATCTTACCATGAAATATAGAAATGAGATGCGATATCGCGTTTTAAGAAGCATTAGAACACTATTGCTACGATAGGTAGACATTTGCAAACGCCATTTCCTTGCAAGGAAGTGTCGCATTTACATTCATTTGAATCGTAGACGAGGAATGCATAACACTTCGCAATGAATATTATATCTTATCATGAAACATAGATATGAAATGCAATATCTCGTTCTAAGAAGCATTTGAACTCTATTGCTTTGATACGTAGACATCTGCAAACGCTATTTCCTTGCACGGAAGTGTTGCATTTACATTCATTTGAAGTGTAGACGAGGAATACATAACACTTCGCAAATCATATTATATCTTACCATGAAACATAGAAATGAGATGCGATATCGTGTTTTAAGAAGCATTAGATCTCTATTGCTACGAAACCTAGACATCTGCAGACGCTATTTCCTAGCAAGGAAGTGTCGCATTTACATTCACTTGAGGTGTAGACGAGGAATACATGATACTTCGCAAATCATATTATATCTTACCACGAAACATAGAAATGAGATGCGATATCGCGTTTTAAGAGGCATTAGAACTCTATTGCTACTTTAGGTAGACATCAGCAAACGCTATTTCCTTGCAAGGAAGTGTCGCATTTACATTCATTTGAAGTGTAGACGAGGAATACATAACACTTCGCAAATCATATTATATCTTACCATGAAACATAGAAATGAGTTGCGATATCGCGTTTTAAGAAGCACTAGAACACTATTGCTACGATACCTAGACATCTGCAGACGCTATATCCTAGCAAGGAAGTGTAGCATTTACATCCATTTGAAGTGTAGACGAGGAATACATGACACTTCTCAAATCATATTATATCTTACCATGAAACGTAGAAATGAGATGCAATATAGCGTTTTAAGAATCATAAGAATTCTATTGCTACGATACGTAGACATCTGCAAACGCTATTTCCTTGCAAGGAAGTGTCGCATTTACATTCATTTGAATCGTAGACGAGGAATGCATAACACTTCGCAATGAATATTATATCTTACCATGAAACATAGAAATGAGATGCGATATCGCGTTTTAAGAATCATAAGTACACTATCGCCACGATACGTAGACATCTGCAAACGCTATCTCCTTGCAAGGAAGTGTCGCATTTACATTCATTTGAATCGTAGACGAGGAATGCATAACACTTCGCAAATCATATTATTTCTTACCATGAAACATAGAAATGAGATGCGATATCGCGTTTTAAGAAGCATTAGAACACTATTGCTACGATAGGTAGACATTTGCAAACGCCATTTTCTTGCAAGGAAGTGTCGCATTTACATTCATTTGAATCGTAGACGAGGAATGCATAGCACTTCGCAATGAATATTATATCTTATCATGAAACATAGATATGAAATGCAATATCTCGTTTTAAGAAGCATTTGAACTCTATTGCTACGATACGTAGACAACTGCAAACGCTATTTCCTTGCAAGGAAGTGTCGCATTTACATTCATTTGAAGTGTAGACGAGGAATACATAACACATCGCAAATCATATTATATCTTACCATGAAACATAGAAATGAGATGCGATATCGCGTTTTAAGAAGCATTAGAACTCTATTGCTACGATACCTAGACATCTGCAGACGCTATTTCCTAGCAAGGAAGTGTCGCATTTACATTCATTTGAAGTGTAGACGAGGGATACATGATACTTCGCAAATCATATTATATCTTACCACGAAACATAGAAATGAGATGCGATATCGCGTTTTAAGAAGCATTAGAACTCTATTGCTACTTTAGGTAGACATCTGCAAACGCTATTTCCTTGCAAGGAAGTGTCGCATTTACATTCATTTGAAGTGTAGACGAGGAATACATAACACTTCGCAAATCATATTATATCTTACCATGAAACATAGAAATGAGATGCGATATCGCGTTTTAAGAAGCACTAGAACACTATTGCTACGATACCTAGACATCTGCAGACGCTATATCCTAGCAAGGAAGTGTAGCATTTACATTCATTTGAAGTGTAGACGAGGAATACATGACACTTCTCAAATCATATTATATCTTACCATGAAACGTAGAAATGAGATGCAATATAGCGTTTTAAAGAATCATAAGAACTCTATTGCTACGATACGTAGACATCTGCAAACGCTATTTCCTTGCAAGGAAGTGTCGCATTTACATTCATTTGAATCGCAGACGAGGAATGCATAACACTTCGCAAATCATATTATATCATACCATGAAACATAGAAATGAGATGCGGTATCGCGTTTTAAGAATCATAAGAACCCTATTGCTACGATACGTAGACATCTGCAAACGCTATTTCCTTGCAAGGAAGTGTCGCATTTACATTCATTTGAATCGTAGACGAGGAATGCATAACACTTCGCAATGAATATTATATCTTATCATGAAACATAGATATGAGATGCAATATCTCGTTTTAAGAAGCATTAGAACACTATTGCTACGATAGGTAGACATTTGCAAACGCTAGTTCCTTGCAAGGAAGTGTCGCTGTTACATTCATTTGAATCGTAGACGAGGAATGCATAACACTTCGCAATGAATATTATATCTTATCATGAAACATAGATATGAGATGCAATATCTCGTTTAAGAAGCATTTGAACTCGATTGCTTCGATACGTAGACATCTGCAAACGCCATTTCCTTGCAAGGAAGTGTCGCATTTACATTCATTTGAATCGTAGACGAGGAATGCATAACACTTCGCAAATCATATTATATCTTACCATGAATCATAGAAATGAGATGCGATATCGCGTTTTTAAGAATCATTTGAACTCTACTGCTGCGATACTTAGACATCTGCAAACGCTATCTCCTTGCAAGGAAGTGTCGCATTTACATTCATTTGAATCGTAGACGAGGAATGCATAACTCTTCGCAATGAATATTATATCTTATCATGAAACATAGATATGAGATGCAATATCTCGTTCTAAGAAGCATTTAAACTCTATTGCTTCGATACGTAGACATCTGCAAACGCTATTTCCTTGCAAGGAAGTGTCGCATTTACATTCATTTGAAGTGTAGACGAGGAATACATAACACTTCGCAAATCATATTATATCTTACCATGAAACATAGAAGTGAGATGCGATATCGCGTTTTAAGAAGCATTAGAACTCTATTGCTACGATACCTAGACATCTGCAGACGCTATTTCCTAGCAAGGAAGAGCCGCATTTACATTCATTTGAAGTGGAGACGAGGATTACATGACACTTCGCAAATCATATTATATCTTACCATGAAACATAGAAGTGAGATGCGATATCGCGTTTTAAGAAGCATTAGAACTCTATTGCTACGATACCTAGACATCTGCAGACGCTATTTCCTAGCAAGGAAGTGTCGCATTTACATTCATTTGATGTGTAGACGAGGAATACATAACACTTCGCAAATCATATTATATCTTACCACGAACCATTGAAATGAGATGCGATATCGCGTTTTAAGAAGCATTAGAACACTATTGCTACGATAGGTAGACATTTGCAAACGCCGTTTCCTTGCAAGGAAGTGTCGCATTTACATTCATTTGAATCGTAGACGAGGAATGCATAGCACTTCGCAATGAATATTATATCTTATCATGAAACATAGATATGAAATGCAATATCTCGTTTTAAGAAGCATTTGAACTCCATTGCTACGATACGTAGACATCTGCAAACGCTATTTCCCTGCAAGGAAGTGTCGCATTTACATTCATTTGAATCGTAGACGAGGAATGCATAACACTTCGCAAATCATATTATATCTTACCATGAAACATAGAAGTGAGATGCGATATCGCGTTTTAAGAAGCATTAGAAATCTATTGCTACTTTAGGTAGACATCTGCAAACGCTATTTCCTTGCAAGGAAGTGTCGCATTTACATTCATTTGAAGTGTAGACGAGGAATACATAACACTTCGCAAATCATATTATATCTTACCATGAAACATAGTAATGAGATGCGATATCGCGCTTTAAGAAGCATTAGAACTCTATTGCTACTTTAGGTAGACATCTGCAAATGCTATTTCCTTGCAAGGAAGTGCCGCATTTACATTCATTTGAATCGTAGACGAGGAATGCATAACACTTCGCAATGAATATTATATCTTATCATGAAGCAAAGATATGAGATGCAATATCTCGTTTTAAGAAGCATTAGAACACTATTGCTACGATAGGTAGACATTTGCAAACGCTATTTCCTTGCAAGGAAGTGTCGCATTTACATTCATTTGAAGTGTAGACGAGGAATACATAACACTTCGCAAATCATATTATATCTTACCATGAAACATAGAAATGAGATGCGATATCGCGTTTTAAGAAGCACTAGAACACTATTGCTACGATACCTAGACATCTGCAGACGCTATATCCTAGCAAGGAAGTGTAGCATTTACATTCATTTGAAGTGTAGACGAGGAATACATGACACTTCTCAAATCATATTATATCTTACCATGAAACGTAGAAATGAGATGCAATATAGCGTTTTAAGAATCATAAGAACTCTATTGCTACGATACGTAGACATCTGCAAACGCTATTTCCTTGCAAGGAAGTGTCGCATTTACATTCATTTGAATCGCAGACGAGGAATGCATAACACTTCGCAAATCATATTATATCATACCATGAAACATAGAAATGAGATGCGGTATCGCGTTTTAAGAATCATAAGAACCCTATTGCTACGATACGTAGACATCTGCAAACGCTATTTCCTTGCAAGGAAGTGTCGCATTTACATTCATTTGAATCGTAGACGAGGAATGCATAACACTTCGCAATGAATATTATATCTTATCATGAAACATAGATATGAGATGCAATATCTCGTTTTAAGAAGCATTAGAACACTATTGCTACGATAGGTAGACATTTGCAAACGCTAGTTCCTTGCAAGGAAGTGTCGCTGTTACATTCATTTGAATCGTAGACGAGGAATGCATAACACTTCGCAATGAATATTATATCTTATCATGAAAC
Source organism: Xylocopa sonorina (assembly GCF_050948175.1). Lineage (NCBI taxonomy): Eukaryota > Metazoa > Arthropoda > Insecta > Hymenoptera > Apidae > Xylocopa > Xylocopa sonorina. The sequence goes on from NW_027490361.1 coordinate 320,098, forward strand.
ATAGATATGAGATGCAATATCTCGTTTTAAGAAGCATTTGAACTCGATTGCTTCGATACGTAGACATCTGCAAACGCCATTTCCTTGCAAGGAAGTGTCGCATTTACATTCATTTGAATCGTAGACGAGGAATGCATAACACTTCGCAAATCATATTATATCTTACCATGAATCATAGAAATGAGATGCGATATCGCGTTTTAAGAATCATTTGAACTCTACTGCTGCGATACTTAGACATCTGCAAACGCTATCTCCTTGCAAGGAAGTGTCGCATTTACATTCATTTGAATCGTAGACGAGGAATGCATAACTCTTCGCAATGAATATTATATCTTATCATGAAACATAGATATGAGATGCAATATCTCGTTCTAAGAAGCATTTAAACTCTATTGCTTCGATACGTAGACATCTGCAAACGCTATTTCCTTGCAAGGAAGTGTCGCATTTACATTCATTTGAAGTGTAGACGAGGAATACATAACACTTCGCAAATCATATTATATCTTACCATGAAACATAGAAGTGAGATGCGATATCGCGTTTTAAGAAGCATTAGAACTCTATTGCTACGATACCTAGACATCTGCAGACGCTATTTCCTAGCAAGGAAGAGCCGCATTTACATTCATTTGAAGTGGAGACGAGGATTACATGACACTTCGCAAATCATATTATATCTTACCATGAAACATAGAAGTGAGATGCGATATCGCGTTTTAAGAAGCATTAGAACTCTATTGCTACTTTAGGTAGACATCTGCAAATGCCATTTTCTTGCAAGGAAGTGTCGCATTTACATTCATTTGAATCGTAGACGAGGAATGCATAGCACTTCGCAATGAATATTATATCTTATCATGAAACATAGATATGAAATGCAATATCTCGTTTTAAGAAGCATTTGAACTCTATTGCTACGATACGTAGACAACTGCAAACGCTATTTCCTTGCAAGGAAGTGTCGCATTTACATTCATTTGAAGTGTAGACGAGGAATACATAACACATCGCAAATCATATTATATCTTACCATGAAACATAGAAATGAGATGCGATATCGCGTTTTAAGAAGCATTAGAACTCTATTGCTACGATACCTAGACATCTGCAGACGCTATTTCCTAGCAAGGAAGTGTCGCATTTACATTCATTTGAAGTGTAGACGAGGGATACATGATACTTCGCAAATCATATTATATCTTACCACGAAACATAGAAATGAGATGCGATATCGCGTTTTAAGAAGCATTAGAACTCTATTGCTACTTTAGGTAGACATCTGCAAACGCTATTTCCTTGCAAGGAAGTGTCGCATTTACATTCATTTGAAGTGTAGACGAGGAATACATAACACTTCGCAAATCATATTATATCTTACCATGAAACATAGAAATGAGATGCGATATCGCGTTTTAAGAAGCACTAGAACACTATTGCTACGATACCTAGACATCTGCAGACGCTATATCCTAGCAAGGAAGTGTAGCATTTACATTCATTTGAAGTGTAGACGAGGAATACATGACACTTCTCAAATCATATTATATCTTACCATGAAACGTAGAAATGAGATGCAATATAGCGTTTTAAGAATCATAAGAACTCTATTGCTACGATACGTAGACATCTGCAAACGCTATTTCCTTGCAAGGAAGTGTCGCATTTACATTCATTTGAATCGCAGACGAGGAATGCATAACACTTCGCAAATCATATTATATCATACCATGAAACATAGAAATGAGATGCGGTATCGCGTTTTAAGAATCATAAGAACCCTATTGCTACGATACGTAGACATCTGCAAACGCTATTTCCTTGCAAGGAAGTGTCGCATTTACATTCATTTGAATCGTAGACGAGGAATGCATAACACTTCGCAATGAATATTATATCTTATCATGAAACATAGATATGAGATGCAATATCTCGTTTTAAGAAGCATTAGAACACTATTGCTACGATAGGTAGACATTTGCAAACGCTAGTTCCTTGCAAGGAAGTGTCGCTGTTACATTCATTTGAATCGTAGACGAGGAATGCATAACACTTCGCAATGAATATTATATCTTATCATGAAACATAGATATGAGATGCAATATCTCGTTTTAAGAAGCATTTGAACTCGATTGCTTCGATACGTAGACATCTGCAAACGCCATTTCCTTGCAAGGAAGTGTCGCATTTACATTCATTTGAATCGTAGACGAGGAATGCATAACACTTCGCAAATCATATTATATCTTACCATGAATCATAGAAATGAGATGCGATATCGCGTTTTAAGAATCATTTGAACTCTACTGCTGCGATACTTAGACATCTGCAAACGCTATCTCCTTGCAAGGAAGTGTCGCATTTACATTCATTTGAATCGTAGACGAGGAATGCATAACTCTTCGCAATGAATATTATATCTTATCATGAAACATAGATATGAGATGCAATATCTCGTTCTAAGAAGCATTTAAACTCTATTGCTTCGATACGTAGACATCTGCAAACGCTATTTCCTTGCAAGGAAGTGTCGCATTTACATTCATTTGAAGTGTAGACGAGGAATACATAACACTTCGCAAATCATATTATATCTTACCATGAAACATAGAAGTGAGATGCGATATCGCGTTTTAAGAAGCATTAGAACTCTATTGCTACGATACCTAGACATCTGCAGACGCTATTTCCTAGCAAGGAAGAGCCGCATTTACATTCATTTGAAGTGGAGACGAGGATTACATGACACTTCGCAAATCATATTATATCTTACCACGAAACATAGAAGTGAGATGCGATATCGCGTTTTAAGAAGCATTAGAACTCTATTGCTACGATACCTAGACATCTGCAGACGCTATTTCCTAGCAAGGAAGTGTCGCATTTACATTCATTTGAATCGTAGACGATGAATGCACATCACTTCGCAATGAATATTATATCTTATCATGAAACATACATACGAGATGCAATATCTCGTTTTAGGAAGCATTTGAACTCTATTGCTTCGATAGGTAGACATCTGCAAGCGCTATTTCCTTGCAAGGAAGTGTCGCATTTACATTCATTTGAACTGTAGACGTGGAATACATAACACTTCGCAAATCATATTATATCTTACCATGAAACATAGAAATGAGATGCGATATCGCGTTTTAAGAAGCATTAGAACTCTATTGCTACGATACCTAGACATCTGCAGATTCTATTTCCTAGCAAGGAAGTGTCGCATTTACATTCATTTGATGTGTAGACGAGGAATACATAACACTTCGCAAATCATATTATATCTTACCACGAACCATTGAAATGAGATGCGATATCGCGTTTTAAGAAGCATTAGAACACTATTGCTACGATAGGTAGACATTTGCAAACGCCGTTTCCTTGCAAGGAAGTGTCGCATTTACATTCATTTGAATCGTAGACGAGGAATGCATAGCACTTCGCAATGAATATTATATCTTATCATGAAACATAGATATGAAATGCAATATCTCGTTTTAAGAAGCATTTGAACTCCATTGCTACGATACGTAGACATCTGCAAACGCTATTTCCCTGCAAGGAAGTGTCGCATTTACATTCATTTGAATCGTAGACGAGGAATGCATAACACTTCGCAAATCATATTATATCTTACCATGAAACATAGAAGTGAGATGCGATATCGCGTTTTAAGAAGCATTAGAAATCTATTGCTACTTTAGGTAGACATCTGCAAACGCTATTTCCTTGCAAGGAAGTGTCGCATTTACATTCATTTGAAGTGTAGACGAGGAATACATAACACTTCGCAAATCATATTATATCTTACCATGAAACATAGTAATGAGATGCGATATCGCGCTTTAAGAAGCATTAGAACTCTATTGCTACTTTAGGTAGACATCTGCAAATGCTATTTCCTTGCAAGGAAGTGCCGCATTTACATTCATTTGAATCGTAGACGAGGAATGCATAACACTTCGCAATGAATATTATATCTTATCATGAAGCAAAGATATGAGATGCAATATCTCGTTTTAAGAAGCATTAGAACACTATTGCTACGATAGGTAGACATTTGCAAACGCTATTTCCTTGCAAGGAAGTGTCGCATTTACATTCATTTGAAGTGTAGACGAGGAATACATAACACTTCGCAAATCATATTATATCTTACCATGAAACATAGAAATGAGATGCGATATCGCGTTTTAAGAAGCATTAGAACTCTATTGCTACTTCAGGTAGACATCTGCAAACGCTATTTCCTTGCAAGGAAGTGTCGCATTTACATTCATTTGAAGTGTAGACGAGGTATACATAACACTTCGCAATGAATATTATATCTTATCATGAAACATAGATATGAAATGCAATATCTCGTTTTAAGAAGCATTTGAACTCTGTTGCTACGATACGTAGACATCTGCAAACGCTATTTCCTTGCAAGGAAGTGTCGCATTTACATTCATTTGAAGTGTAGACGAGGAATACATAACACTTCGCAAATCATATTATATCTTACCATGAAACATAGAAATGAGATGCGATATCGCGTTTTAAGAAGCACTAGAACACTATTGCTACGATACCTAGACATCTGCAGACGCTATATCCTAGCAAGGAAGTGTAGCATTTACATTCATTTGAAGTGTAGACGAGGAATACATGACACTTCTCAAATCATATTATATCTTACCATGAAACGTAGAAATGAGATGCAATATAGCGTTTTAAGAATCATAAGAACTCTATTGCTACGATACGTAGACATCTGCAAACGCTATTTCCTTGCAAGGAAGTGTCGCATTTACATTCATTTGAATCGCAGACGAGGAATGCATAACACTTCGCAAATCATATTATATCATACCATGAAACATAGAAATGAGATGCGGTATCGCGTTTTAAGAATCATAAGAACCCTATTGCTACGATACGTAGACATCTGCAAACGCTATTTCCTTGCAAGGAAGTGTCGCATTTACATTCATTTGAATCGTAGACGAGGAATGCATAACACTTCGCAATGAATATTATATCTTATCATGAAACATAGATATGAGATGCAATATCTCGTTTTAAGAAGCATTAGAACACTATTGCTACGATAGGTAGACATTTGCAAACGCTAGTTCCTTGCAAGGAAGTGTCGCTGTTACATTCATTTGAATCGTAGACGAGGAATGCATAACACTTCGCAATGAATATTATATCTTATCATGAAACATAGATATGAGATGCAATATCTCGTTTTAAGAAGCATTTGAACTCGATTGCTTCGATACGTAGACATCTGCAAACGCCATTTCCTTGCAAGGAAGTGTCGCATTTACATTCATTTGAATCGTAGACGAGGAATGCATAACACTTCGCAAATCATATTATATCTTACCATGAATCATAGAAATGAGATGCGATATCGCGTTTTAAGAATCATTTGAACTCTATTGCTGCGATACTTAGACATCTGCAAACGCTATCTCCTTGCAAGGAAGTGTCGCATTTACATTCATTTGAATCGTAGACGAGGAATGCATAACTCTTCGCAATGAATATTATATCTTATCATGAAACATAGATATGAGATGCAATATCTCGTTCTAAGAAGCATTTAAACTCTATTGCTTCGATACGTAGACATCTGCAAACGCTATTTCCTTGCAAGGAAGTGTCGCATTTACATTCATTTGAAGTGTAGACGAGGAATACATAACACTTCGCAAATCATATTATATCTTACCATGAAACATAGAAGTGAGATGCGATATCGCGTTTTAAGAAGCATTAGAACTCTATTGCTACGATACCTAGACATCTGCAGACGCTATTTCCTAGCAAGGAAGAGCCGCATTTACATTCATTTGAAGTGGAGACGAGGATTACATGACACTTCGCAAATCATATTATATCTTACCATGAAACATAGAAGTGAGATGCGATATCGCGTTTTAAGAAGCATTAGAACTCTATTGCTACGATACCTAGACATCTGCAGACGCTATTTCCTAGCAAGGAAGTGTCGCATTTACATTCATTTGAATCGTAGACGATGAATGCACATCACTTCGCAATGAATATTATATCTTATCATGAAACATACATACGAGATGCAATATCTCGTTTTAGGAAGCATTTGAACTCTATTGCTTCGATAGGTAGACATCTGCAAGCGCTATTTCCTTGCAAGGAAGTGTCGCATTTACATTCATTTGAACTGTAGACGTGGAATACAAAACACTTCGCAAATCATATTATATCTTACCATGAAACATAGAAATGAGATGCGATATCGCGTTTTAAGAAGCATTAGAACTCTATTGCTACGATACCTAGACATCTGCAGATTCTATTTCCTAGCAAGGAAGTGTCGCATTTACATTCATTTGATGTGTAGACGAGGAATACATAACACTTCGCAAATCATATTATATCTTACCACGAACCATTGAAATGAGATGCGATATCGCGTTTTAAGAAGCATTAGAACACTATTGCTACGATAGGTAGACATTTGCAAACGCCGTTTCCTTGCAAGGAAGTGTCGCATTTACATTCATTTGAATCGTAGACGAGGAATGCATAGCACTTCGCAATGAATATTATATCTTATCATGAAACATAGATATGAAATGCAATATCTCGTTTTAAGAAGCATTTGAACTCCATTGCTACGATACGTAGACATCTGCAAACGCTATTTCCCTGCAAGGAAGTGTCGCATTTACATTCATTTGAATCGTAGACGAGGAATGCATAACACTTCGCAAATCATATTATATCTTACCATGAAACATAGAAGTGAGATGCGATATCGCGTTTTAAGAAGCATTAGAAATCTATTGCTACTTTAGGTAGACATCTGCAAACGCTATTTCCTTGCAAGGAAGTGCCGCATTTACATTCATTTGAATCGTAGACGAGGAATGCATAACACTTCGCAATGAATATTATATCTTATCATGAAGCAAAGATATGAGATGCAATATCTCGTTTTAAGAAGCATTAGAACACTATTGCTACGATAGGTAGACATTTGCAAACGCTATTTCCTTGCAAGGAAGTGTCGCATTTACATTCATTTGAAGTGTAGACGAGGAATACATAACACTTCGCAAATCATATTATATCTTACCATGAAACATAGAAATGAGATGCGATATCGCGTTTTAAGAAGCATTAGAACTCTATTGCTACTACAGGTAGACATCTGCAAACGCTATTTCCTTGCAAGGAAGTGTCGCATTTACATTCATTTGAAGTGTAGACGAGGTATACATAACACTTCGCAATGAATATTATATCTTATCATGAAACATAGATATGAAATGCAATATCTCGTTTTAAGAAGCATTTGAACTCTGTTGCTACGATACGTAGACATCTGCAAACGCTATTTCCTTGCAAGGAATTGTCGCATTTACATTCATTTGAAGTGTAGACGCGGAATACATAACACCTCGCAATGAATATTATATCTTACGATGAAACATTGAAATGAGATGCGATATCGCGTTTTAAGAAGCATTAGAACACCATTGCTACGATAGGTAGACATTTGCAAACGCCATTTCCTTGCAAGGAAGTGTCGCATTTACATTCATTTGAATCGTAGACGCGGAATGCATAGCACTTCGCAATGAATATTATATCTTATCATGAAACATAGATATGAAATGCAATATCTCGTTTTTAGAAGCATTTAAACACTATTGCTACGATACGTAGACATCTGCAAACGCTATTTCCTTGCAAGGAAGTGTCGCATTTACATTCATTTGAAGTGTAGACGAGGAATACATAACACTTCGCAAATCATATAATATCTTACCATGAAACATAGGAATCAGATGCGATATCACGTTTTAATAAGCATTTGAAATCTATTGCTACGATACATAGACATCTGCAAACGCTATTTCCTTGCAAGGAAGTGTCGCATTTACATTCACTTGAAGTGTAGACGAGGAATACATGATACTTCGCAAATCATATTATATCTTACCATGAATCATAGAAATGAGATGCGACATCGCGTTTTAAGAATCATTTGAACTCTATTGCTACGATACGTAGACATCTGCAAACGCTATCTCCTTGCAAGGAAGTGTCGCATTTACATTCATTTGAATCGTAGACGAGGAATGCATAACTCTTCGCAATGAATATTATATCTTATCATGAAACATAGATATGAGATGCAATATCTCGTTTTAAGAAGCATTTGAACTCTATTGCTTCGATACGTAGACATCTGCAAACGCTAATGCCTTGCAAGGAAGTGTCGCATTTACATTCATTTGAAGTGTAGACGAGGAATACATAACACTTCGCAAATCATATTATATCTTACCATGAAACATAGAAGTGAGATGCGATATCGCGTTTTAAGAAGCATTAGAAATCTATTGCTACGATACGTAGACATCTGCAAACGCTATTTCCTAGCGAGGAAGTGTCGCATTCACATTCATTTGAAGTGTAGACGACGAATACATAACCCTTCGCAAATCATATTATATCTTACCATGAAACATAGAAATGAGATGCGATATCGCGTTTTAAGAAGCATTAGAACTCTATTGCTACTTTAGGTAGACATCTGCAAACGCTATTTCTTTGCAAGGAAGTGTCGCATTTACATTCATTTGAAGTGTAGACGAGGAGTACATGACACTTCGCAAATCATATTTTATCTTACCATGAAACATAGAAATGAGATGCGATATCGCGTTTTAAGAATCATAAGAACTCTATTGCCACGATACGTAGACATCTGCAAACGCTATTTCCTTGCAAGGAAGTGTCGCATTTACATTCATTTGAATCGTAGACGAGGAATACATAACACTTCGCAAATCATATTATATCTTACCATGAAACATAGAAATGAGATGCGATATCGCGTTTTAAGAAGCATTAGAACTCTATTGCTACGATACCTAGACATCTGCAGACGCTATTTCCTAGCAAGGAAGTGTCGCATTTACATTCATTTGAAGTGTAGACGAGGAATACATAACACTTCGCAAATCATATTATATCTTACCATGAAACATAGAAATTAGATGCGATATCGCGTTTTAAGAAGCATTAGAACACTATTGCTACGATACCTAGACATCTGCAGACGCTATTTCCTAGCAAGGAAGTGTCGCATTTACATTCATTTGAAGTGTAGACGAGGAATACATGACACTTCGCAAATCATATTATATCCTACCATGAAACATAGAAATGAGATGCGATATCGCGTTTTTAGAAGCATTAGAAAGCTATTGCTACGATACGTAGACATCTGCAAACGCTATTTCCTAGCGAGGAAGTGTCGCATTTACATTCATTTGAAGTGTAGACGAGGAATACATAACACTTCGCAAATCATATTATGTCTTACCATGAAACATAGAAATGAGATGCGATATCGCGTCTTAAGTATCATAAGAACTCTATTCCTACGATACGTAGACTTCTGCAAACGCTATTTCCTTGCAAGGAAGTGTCGCATTTACATTCATTTGAATCGTAGACGAGGAATGCATAACACTTCGAAATGAATATTATATCTTATCATGAAACATAGATATGTGATGCAATATCTCGTTTTAAGAAGGATTTGAACTCTATTGCTTCGATACGTAGACATCTGCAAACCCTATTTCCTTGCAAGGAAGTGTCGCATTTACATTCATTTGAATCGTAGACGAGGAATGCATAACACTTCGAAATGAATATTACATCTTATCATGAAACATAGATATGAAATGCAATATCTCGTTTTAAGAAGCATTTGAACTCTATTGCTACTTTAGGTAGACATCTGCAAACGCTATTTCCTTGCAAGGAAGTGTCGCATTTACATTCATTTGAAGTGTAGACGAGGAATACATAACACTTCGCAAATCATATTATATCTTACCATGAAACATAGAAATGAGATGCGATATCTCGTTTTAAGAAGCATTTGAACTCTGTTGCTTCGATACGTAGACATCTGCAAACGCTATTTCCTTGCAAGGAAGTGTCGCATTTACATTCATTTGAAGTGTAGACGAGGAATGCATAACACTTCGCAAATCATATTATATCTTACCATGAAACATAGAAATGAGATGCGATATCGCGTTTTAAGAAGCATTAGATATCTATTGCTACGATACGTAGACATCTGCAAACGCTATTTCCTAGCGAGGAAGTGTCGCATTCACATTCATTTGAAGTGTAGACGAGGAATACATGACACTTCGCTGATCATATTATATCTTACCATGAAACATAGAAATGAGATGCGATATCTCGTTTTATGAAGCATTTGAACTCTATTGCTTCGATACGTAGACATCTGCAAACGCTATTTCCTTGCAAGGAAGTGTCGCATTTACATTCATTTGAAGTGTAGACGAGGAATACATAACACTTCGCAAATCATATTATATCTTACCACGAAACATAGAAATGAGATGCGTTATCGCGTTTTAAGAATCATAAGGACTCTATTGGTACGATACGTAGACATCTGCAAACGCTATTTCCTTGCTAGGAAGTGTCGCATTTACATTCATTTGAAGTGTAGACGAGGAACACATAACACTTCGCAAATCATATTATATCTTACCATGAAACATAGAAATGAGATGCGATATCTCGTTTTAAGAAGCATTTGAACTCTGTTGCTTCGATACATAGACATCTGCAAACGCTATTTCCTTGCCAGGAAGTGTCGCATTTACATTCATTTGAAGTGTAGACGAGGAATGCATAACACTTCGCAAATCGCATTATATCTTACCATGAAACATAGAGATGAGATGCGATATCGCGTTCTAAGAAGCATTAGAACAGTATTGCTACGATAGGTAGACATTCGAAAACGCTATTTCCTTGCAAGGAAGTGTCGCATTCACATTCATTTGAAGTGTAGACGAGGAATACATAACACTTCGCAAATCATATTATATCTTACCATGAAACATAGAAATGAGATGCGTTATCGCGTTTTAAGAATCATAAGGACTCTATTGCTACGATAGGTAGACATCTGCAAACGCTATTTCCTTGCAAGGAAGTGTCGCATTTACATTCATTTGAAGTGTAGACGAGGAATACATAACACATCGCAAATCATATTATATTTTACCATGAAACATAGAAAGGAGATGCGCTATCGCGTTTTAAGAATCATAAGAACTCTATTGCTACGATACGTAGACATTTGCAAACGCTATTTCCTTGCAAGGAAGTGTCACATTTACATTCGTTTGAATCGTAGACGAGGAATACATGATACTTCGCAAATCATATTATATCTTACCATGAAACATAGAAATGAGATGCGATATCGCGTTTTAAGAAGCATTAGAACACTATTGCTACGATAGATAGACATTCGCAGACGCTATTTCCTTGCAAGGAAGTGTCGCATTTACATTCATTTGAAGTGTAGACGAGGAATACATAACACTTCGCAAATCATATTATATCTTACCATGAAACATAGAAGTGAGATGCGATATCGCGTTTTAAGAAGCATTAGAACTCTATTGCTACGATACGTAGACATCTGCAAACTCTATTTCCTTGCAAGGAAGTGTCGCATTTACATTCATTTGAATCGTAGACGAGGAATACATAACACTTCGCAAATCATATTATATCTTACCATGAAACATAGAAATGAGATGCGATATCGCGTTTTAAGAAGCATTAGAACTCTATTGCTACTTTAGGTAGACATCTGCAAACGCTATTTCCTTGCAAGGAAGTGTCGCATTTACATTCATTTGAAGTGTAGACGAGGAATGCATAACACTTCGCAAATCATATTATATCTTACCATGAAACATAGAAATGAGATGCGATATCGCGTTTTAAGAAGCATTAGATATCTATTGCTACGATACGTAGACATCTGCAAACGCTATTTCCTAGCGAGGAAGTGTCGCATTCACATTCATTTGAAGTGTAGACGAGGAATACATGACACTTCGCTGATCATATTATATCTTACCATGAAACATAGAAATGAGATGCGATATCTCGTTTCATGAAGCATTTGAACTCTATTGCTTCGATACGTAGACATCTGCAAACGCTATTTCCTTGCAAGGAAGTGTCGCATTTACATTCATTTTAAGTGTAGACGAGGAATACATAACACTTCGCAAATCATATCATATCTTACCACGAAACATAGAAATGAGATGCGTTATCGCGTTTTAAGAATCATAAGGACTCTATTGGTACGATACGTAGACATCTGCAAACGCTATTTCCTTGCTAGGAAGTGTCGCATTTACATTCATTTGAAGTGTAGACGAGGAATACATAACACTTCGCAAATCATATTATATCTTACCATGAAACACAGAAATGAGATGCGATATCTCGTTTTAAGAAGCATTTGAACTCTGTTGCTTCGATACGTAGACATCTGCAAACGCTATTTCCTTGCAAGGAAGTGTCGCATTTACATTCATTTGAAGTGCAGACGAGGAATACATGATATTTCGCAAATCATATTATATCTTACCATGAAACATAGAAATGAGATGCGTTATCGCGTTTTAAGAATCATAAGAACTCTATTGCTACGATATCGTAGCAATAGAGTTCTAATGCTTCTTAAAACGCGATATCGCATCTCACTGCTATGATTCATGAGAAGATATAATATTCAATATGGAGTGTTATGTATACCTCGTACTCACTTCAAAAGAATGTAAATGCGACCCTTCCATCCTAGGAAATAGCGTTTGCAGATGTCTACGTATCGTAGCATTAGAGTTCTAGTGCTTCTTAGAACGCGATATCGCATCTCACTTCTATGTTTCATGATAAGATATAATATTCATTGCGAAGTGTCATGTATATCTCGTATTCACATCAAAAGAATGTAAATGCGACACTTCCATGCTAGGAAATAGCGTTTTCAGATGTCTACGTATCGCAGCAATTGAGTTCCAATGCTTCCTAAAACGCGATATCGCATCTCTCTTCTATGTTTCATGAGAAGGTATAATATTCATTGCGAAGCGTCATGTATACCTCGTATTCAATACACAAGAATGTAAATGCGACACTTCCTTGCTAGGAAATATTGTTTGCAGATGTCTACGTATCATAGCAATAGAGTACTAATGCTTCTTAAAACGAGATGTCGTATTTCATTTCTATGTTTCGTAATAAGATATAATATTCATCGTGTAATGTTATGTATACCTCGTATTCACTTCGGAGGAATGTAAGTGCGAAATTTCCTTGCTAGAAAATAGAGTTTGCAGATGTCTACGTATATAGGCAGTAGAGTGCTAATGCTTCTCAAAACTCGATATAGCACCTCATTCCTATGTTTCATGATAAGATATAATATTCATTGCGAAGTGTCATGTATATCTCGCATTCACTTCAAAAGAACGTAAATAAGACACTTCCATGCTAGGAAATAGCGTTTGCAGATGTCTACGTATCGTAGAGTTCTAGTGCTTCTTAGAACGCGATATCGCTTCTCACTGCTATGTTTCATGAGAAGATATAATATTCATTGCGAAGTGTCATGTATATCTCGTATTCACATCAAAAACATGTAAATGCGACACTTCCATGCTAGGAAATAGCGTTTGCAGATGTCTACGTATCGCAGCAATAGAGTTCCAATGCTTCCTAAAACGCGATATCGCATCTCTCTTCTATGTTTCATGATAAGGTATAATATTCATTGCGAAGTGCCATGTATACCTCGTATTCACTTCAGAAGAATGTAAATGCGACACTTCCTTGCTAGGAAATATTGTTTGCAGATGTCTACGTATCACAGCAATAGAGTACTAATGCTTCTTAAAACGAGATGTCGTATTTCATTTCTATGTTTCGTAATAAGATATAATATTCATTGTGTAATGTTATGTATACCTCGTATTCACTTCAGTGGAATGTAAGTGCGAAATTTCCTTGCTAGGAAATAGAGTTTGCAGATGTCTACGTATATAGGCAATAGAGTTCTAATGCTTCTCAAAACTCGATATAGCACCTCATTCCTATGTTTCATGATAAGATATAATATTCATTGCGAAGTGTCATGTATATCTCGTATTCACATCAAAAGAATGTAAATGCGACACTTCCATGCTAGGAAATAGCGTTTGCAGATGTCTACGTATCGCAGCAATAGAGTTCCAATGCTTCCTAAAACGCGATACCGCATCTCTCTTCTATGTTTCATGAGAAGGTATAATATTCATTGCGAAGCGTCATGTATACCTCGTATTCACTTCAAATGAATGTAAATGCGACACTTCCATGCTAGGAAATAGCGTTTGCAGATGTCTACGTATCGTAGCAATAGAGTTCTAATGCTTCTTAAAACGCGATATCGCATCTCACTGCTATGTTTCATGAGAAGATATAATATTCATTATGGAGTGTTATGTATACCTCGTACTCACTTCAAAAGAATGTAAATGCGACCCTTCCATCCTAGGAAATAGCGTTTGCAGATGTCTACGTATCGTAGCAATAGAGTTCTAGTGCTTCTTAGAACGCGATATCGCATCTCACTTCTATGTTTCATGATAAGATATAATATTCATTGCGAAGTGTCATGTATATCTCGTATTCACATCAAAAGAATGTAAACGCGACACTTCCATGCTAGGAAATAGCGTTTGCAGATATCTACGTATCGCAGCAATAGAGTTCCAATGCTTCCTAAAACGTGATATCGCATCTCTCTTCTATGTTTCATGAGAAGGTATAATATTCATTGCGAAGCGTCATGTATACCTCGTATTCACTTCAAATGAATGTAAATGCGACACTTCCATGCTAGGAAATAGCGTTTGCAGATGTCTACGTATCGTAGCAATGGAGTTCTAATGCTTCTTAAAACGCGATATCGCATCTCACTGCTATGTTTCATGAGAAGATATAATATTCATTATGGAGTGTTATGTATACCTCGTACTCACTTCAAAAGAATGTAAATGCGACCCTTCCATCCTAGGAAATAGCGTTTGCAGATGTCTACGTATCGTAGCAATAGAGTTCTAGTGCTTCTTAGAACGCGATATCGCATCTCACTTCTATGTTTCATGATAAGATATAATATTCATTGCGAAGTGTCATGTATATCTCGTATTCACATCAAAAGAATGTAAACGCGACACTTCCATGCTAGGAAATAGCGTTTGCATATGTCTACGTATCGCAGCAATAGAGTTCCAATGCTTCCTAAAACGCGATATCGCATCTCTCTTCTATGTTTCATGAGAAGGTATAATATTCATTGCGAAGCGTCATGTATACCTCGTATTCACTTCACAAGAATGTAAATGCGACACTTCCTTGCTAGGAAATATTGTTTGCAGATGTCTACGTATCATAGCAATAGAGTACTAATGCTTCTTAAAACGAGATGTCGTATTTCATTTCTATGTTCCGTAATAAGGTATAATATTCATTGTGTAATGTTATGTATACCTCGTATTCACTTCAGTGGAATGTAAGTGCCACATGTCCATGCTAGGAAATAGAGTTTGCAGATGTCTACGCATATTAGCAATAGAGTTCTAATGCTTCTCAAAACGCGATATAGCACCTCATTCCTATGTTTCATGATAAGATATAATATTCATTGCGAAGTGTCATGTATATCTCGTATTCACTTCAAAAGAATGTAAATGCGACACTTCCATGCGAGGAAATAACGTTTGCAGATGTCTACGTATCGCAGCAATAGAGTTGAATGCTTCCTAAAACGCGATATCGCACCTCTCTTCTATGTTTCATGATAAGGTATAATATTCATTGCGAAGTGTCATGTATACCTCGTATTCACTTCAAAAGAATGTAAATGCGACACTTCCATGCTAGGAAATAGCGTTTGCAGATGTCTACGTATCGTAGCAATAGAGTTCTAATGCTTCTTAAAACGCGATATCGCATCCCACTGCTATGTTTCATGATAAGATATAATATTCATTATGGAGTGATATGTATACCTCGTACTCACTTCAAAAGAAAGTAAATGCGACCCTTCCATGCTAGGGAATAGCCTTTGCAGATGTCTACGTATCGTAGCAATAGAGTTCTAATGCTTCTTAAAACGCGATATCGCATCTCACTGCTATGTTTCATGATAAGATATAATATTCATTATGGAGTGATATGTATACCTCGTACTCACTTCAAAAGAAAGTAAATGCGACACTTCCATGCTAGGAAGTAGCGTTTGCAGATGTCTACGTATCGTAGCAATAGGGTTCTAATGCTTCTTAAAATGCGATATCGCATCACACTTCTATGTTTCATGATAAGATATAATATTCATTGCGAAATGTCATGTATACCTCGTATTCACTCCAAATGAACGTAAATAAGACACTTCCATGCTAGGAAATAGCGTTCGCAGATGTCTACGTATCGTAGCAATAGAGTTCTAATGCTTCTTAGAACGCGATATCGCATCTCACTTCTATGTTTCATGATAAGATATAATATTCACTACGAAGTGTCATGTATACCTCGTATTCACTTCAAATGAATGTAAATAAGACACTTCCATGCTAGGAAATAGCGTTTGCAGATGTCTACGTATCACAGCAATAGAGCACTAATACTTCTTAGAACGAGATGTCGTATTTCATTTCTATGTTTCGTAATAAGATATAATATTCATTGTGTAATCTTATGTATACCTCGTATTCACTTCAGTGAAATGTAAGTGCGAAATTTCCTTGCTAGGAAATAGAGTTTGCAGATGTCTACGTATCACAGCAATAGAGTACTAATGCTTCTTAAAACGAGATGTCGTATTTCACTTCTATGTTTCGTAATAAGATATAATATTCATTGTGTAATGTTATGTATACCTCGTATACACTTCAGTGGCATGTAAGTGCGAAACTTCCTTGCTAGGAAATAGAGTTTGCAGATGTCTACGTATAATAGCAATAGAGTTCTAATGCTTCTCAAAACGCGATATAGCACCTCATTCCTATGTTTCATGATAAGCTATAATATTCATTGCGAAGTGTCATGTATATCTCCTATTCACTTCAAAAGAATGTAAATGCGACACTTCCATGCTAGGAAATAGCGGTTGCGGATGTCTACGTATCGCAGCAATAGAGTTCTAATGCTTCCTAAAACGCGATATCGCATCTCTCTTCTATGTTTCATGATAAGGTATAATATTCATTGAAAGTGTCATGTATACCTCGTATTCACTTCAAGTGAATGTAAATGCGACACTTCCATGCTAGGAAATAGCTTCTGCAGATGTCTACGTATCGTAGCAATAGAGTTCTAATGCTTCTTAAAACGCGATATCGCATCTCACTGCTATGTTTCATGATAAGATATAATATTCATTATGGAGTGTTATGTATACCTCGTACTCACTTCAAAAGAATGTAAATGCGACCCTTCCATGCTAGAAAATAGCCTTTGCAGATGTCTACGTATCGTAGCTATAGAGTTCTAATGCTTCTCAAAACGCGATATAGCACCTCACTCCTATGTTTCATGATAAGATATAATATTCATTGCGAAGTGTCATGTATACCTCGTATTCACTTCAAATGAATGTAAATGCGACACTTCCATGCTAGGAAATAGCGTTTGCAGATGTCTACGTATCGTAGCAATAGAGTTCTAATGCTTCTTAAAACGCGATATCGCATCTCACTGTTATGTTTCATGATAAGATATAATATTCATTGCGAAGTGTCATGTATACCTCGTATTCACATCAAAAGAATGTAAATGCGACACTTCCATGCTAGGAAATAGCGTTTGCAGATGTCTACGTATCGTAGCAATAGAGTTCTAGTGCTTCTTAGAAGGCGATATCGCATCTCACCTCTATGTTTCATGATAAGATATAATATTCATTGCGAAGTGTCATGTATACCACGTATTCACTTCAAAAGAACGTAAATAAGACACTTCCATGCTAGGAAATAGCGTTTGCAGATGTCTACGTATCACAGCAATAGAGTACTAATGCTTCTTAAAACGAGATGTCGTATTTCATTTCTATGTTTCGTAATAAGGTATATTATTCATTGTGTAATGTTATGTATACCTCGTATTCACTTCAGTGGAATGTAAGTGCGAAATTTCCTTGCTAGGAAATAGCGTTTGCAGATGTCTACGTATCGCAGCAATAGAGTTCCAATGCTTCCTAAAACGCGATATCGCATCTCTCTTCTATGTTTCATGAGAAGATATAATATTCATTATGGAGTGTTATGTATACCTCGTACTCACTTCAAAAGAATGTAAATGCGACCCTTCCATCCTAGGAAATAGCGTTTGCAGATGTCTACGTATCGTAGCAATAGAGTTCTAGTGCTTCTTAGAAGGCGATATCGCATCTCACTTCTATGTTTCATGATAAGATATAATATTCATTGCGAAGTGTCATGTATACCACGTATTCACTTCAAAAGAACGTAAATAAGACACTTCCATGCTAGGAGATAGCGTTTGCAGATGTTTACGTATCGTAGCAATAGAGCTCTAATGCTTCTCAAAACGCGATAGCACCTCATTCCTACGTTTCATGATAAGATATAATATTCATTGCGAAGTGTCATGTATACCTCGTATTCACTTCAAAAGAATGTAAATGCGACACTTCCATGCTAGGAAATAGGGTTTGCAGATGTCTACGTATCGTAGCAATAGATTTCTAATGCTTCTCAAAACGCGATATAGCACCTCATTCCTATGTTTCATGATGAGATATAATATTCATTGCGAAGTGTCACGTATACCTCGTATTCACTTCAAAAGAATGTAAATGCGATACTTCCATGCTAGGAAATAGCGTTTGCAGATGTCTACGTATCGCAGCAATAGAGATCCAATGCTTCCTAAAACGCGATATCGCATCACTCTTCTATGTTTCATGATAAGGTATAATATTCATTACGAAGTGTCATGTATACCTCGTATTCAATACACAAGAATGTAAATGCGACACTTCCATGCTAGGAAATAGGGTTTGCAGATGTCTACGTATCGTAGCAATAGATTTCTAATGCTTCTCAAAACGCGATATAGCACCTCATTCCTATGTTTCATGATGAGATATAATATTCATTGCGAAGTGTCACGTATACCTCGTATTCACTTCAAAAGAATGTAAATGCGATACTTTCTTGCTAGGAAATAGCGTTTGCAGATGTCTACGTATCGCAGCAATAGAGTTCCAATGCTTCCTAAAACGCGATATCGCATCTCTCTTCTATGTTTCATGAGAAGATATAATATTCATTATGGAGTGTTATGTATACCTCGTACTCACTTCAAAAGAATGTAAATGCGACCCTTCCATCCTAGGAAATAGCGTTTGCAGATGTCTACGTATCGTAGCAATAGAGTTCTAGTGCTTCTTAGAAGGCGATATCGCATCTCACTTCTATGTTTCATGATAAGATATAATATTCATTGCGAAGTGTCATGTATACCACGTATTCACTTCAAAAGAACGTAAATAAGACACTTCCATGCTAGGAGATAGCGTTTGCAGATGTTTACGTATCGTAGCAATGGAGCTCTAATGCTTCTCAAAACTCGATATAGCACCTCATTCCTATGTTTCATGATAAGATGTAATATTCATTGCGAAGTGTCATGTATATCTCGTATTCACATCAAAAGAATGTAAATGCGACACTTCCATGCTAGGAAATAGCGTTTGCAGATGTTTACGTATCGCAGCAATAGAGTTCCAATGCTTCCTAAAACGCGATATCGCATCTCTCTTCTATGTTTCATGAGAAGGTATAATATTCATTGCGAAGCGTCATGTATACCTCGTATTCACTTCAAATGAATGTAAATGCGACACTTCCATGCTAGGAAATAGCGTTTGCAGATGTCTACGTATCGCAGCAATAGAGATCCAATGCTTCCTAAAACGCGATATCGCATCACTCTTCTATGTTTCATGATAAGGTATAATATTCATTACGAAGTGTCATGTATACCTCGTATTCACTTCAAATGAATGTAAATGCGACACTTCCATGCTAGGAAATAGCGTTTGCAGATGTCTACGTATCGCAGCAATAGAGATCCAATGCTTCCTAAAACGCGATATCGCATCACTCTCCTATGTTTCATGACAAGGTATAATATTCATAGCGAAGTGTCATGTATACCTCGTATTCACTTCAAATGAATGTAAATGCGACACTTCCATGCTAGGAAATAGCATTTGCAGATGTCTACGTATCGCAGCAATAGAGTTCTAGTGCTTCTTAAAACGCGATATCGCATCTCACTGCTATGTTTCATGATAGGATATAATATTCATTATGGAGTGATATGTATACCTCGTACTCACTTCAAAAGAAAGTAAATGCGACCCTTCCATGCTAGGGAATAGCCTTTGCAGATGTCTGCGTATCGTAGCAATATAGTTCTAATGCTTCTTAAAACGAGATGTCGCAACTCATTCCTATGTTTCATGATAAGCTATAATATTCATTGCGAAGTGTCATGTATACCTCGTATTCACTTCAAAAGAATGTAAATGCGTCACTTCCATGCTAGGAAATAGCGTTTGCAGATGTCTACGTATCGCAGCAATAGAGATCCAATGCTTCCTAAAACGCGATATCGCATCATTCTTCTATGTTTCATGATAAGGTATAATATTCATTACGAAGTGTCATGTATACCACGTATTCACTTCAAATGAATGTAAATGCGACACTTCCATGCTAGGAAAATTGCGTTTGCAGATGTCTACGTATCGTAGCAATAGAGTTCTAATGCTTCCTAAAACGCGATATCGCATCTCACTGCTATGTTTCATGATAAGGTATAATATTCATTGCGAAGCGTCATGTATACCTCGTATTCACTTCAAATGAATGTAATTGCGACACTTCCATGCTAGGAAATAGCGTTTGCAGATGTCTACGTATCGTAGCAATAGAGTTCTAATGCTTCTTAAAACGCGATATCGCATCTCACTGCTATGATTCATGAGAAGATATAATATTCAATATGGAGTGTTATGTATACCTCGTACTCACTTCAAAAGAATGTAAATGCGACCCTTCCATCCTAGGAAATAGCGTTTGCAGATGTCTACGTATCGTAGCAATAGAGTTCTAGTGCTTCTTAGAACGCGATATCGCATCTCACTTCTATGTTTCATGATAAGATATAATATTCATTGCGAAGTGTCATGTATATCTCGTATTCACATCAAAAGAATGTAAATGCGACACTTCCATGCTAGGAAATAGCGTTTTCAGATGTCTACGTATCGCAGCAATTGAGTTCCAATGCTTCCTAAAACGCGATATCGCATCTCTCTTCTATGTTTCATGAGAAGGTATAATATTCATTGCGAAGCGTCATGTATACCTCGTATTCAATACACAAGAATGTAAATGCGACACTTCCTTGCTAGGAAATATTGTTTGCAGATGTCTACGTATCATAGCAATAGAGTACTAATGCTTCTTAAAACGAGATGTCGTATTTCATTTCTATGTTTCGTAATAAGATATAATATTCATCGTGTAATGTTATGTATACCTCGTATTCACTTCGGAGGAATGTAAGTGCGAAATTTCCTTGCTAGAAAATAGAGTTTGCAGATGTCTACGTATATAGGCAGTAGAGTGCTAATGCTTCTCAAAACTCGATATAGCACCTCATTCCTATGTTTCATGATAAGATATAATATTCATTGCGAAGTGTCATGTATATCTCGCATTCACTTCAAAAGAACGTAAATAAGACACTTCCATGCTAGGAAATAGCGTTTGCAGATGTCTACGTATCGTAGAGTTCTAGTGCTTCTTAGAACGCGATATCGCTTCTCACTGCTATGTTTCATGAGAAGATATAATATTCATTGCGAAGTGTCATGTATATCTCGTATTCACATCAAAAACATGTAAATGCGACACTTCCATGCTAGGAAATAGCGTTTGCAGATGTCTACGTATCGCAGCAATAGAGTTCCAATGCTTCCTAAAACGCGATATCGCATCTCTCTTCTATGTTTCATGATAAGGTATAATATTCATTGCGAAGTGCCATGTATACCTCGTATTCACTTCAGAAGAATGTAAATGCGACACTTCCTTGCTAGGAAATATAGTTTGCAGATGTCTACGTATCACAGCAATAGAGTACTAATGCTTCTTAAAACGAGATGTCGTATTTCATTTCTATGTTTCGTAATAAGATATAATATTCATTGTGTAATGTTATGTATACCTCGTATTCACTTCAGTGGAATGTAAGTGCGAAATTTCCTTGCTAGGGAATAGAGTTTGCAGATGTCTACGTATATAGGCAATAGAGTTCTAATGCTTCTCAAAACTCGATATAGCACCTCATTCCTATGTTTCATGATAAGATATAATATTCATTGCGAAGTGTCATGTATATCTCGTATTCACATCAAAAGAATGTAAATGCGACACTTCCATGCTAGGAAATAGCGTTTGCAGATGTCTACGTATCGCAGCAATAGAGTTCCAATGCTTCCTAAAACGCGATACCGCATCTCTCTTCTATGTTTCATGAGAAGGTATAATATTCATTGCGAAGCGTCATGTATACCTCGTATTCACTTCAAATGAATGTAAATGCGACACTTCCATGCTAGGAAATAGCGTTTGCAGATGTCTACGTATCGTAGCAATAGAGTTCTAATGCTTCTTAAAACGCGATATCGCATCTCACTGCTATGTTTCATGAGAAGATATAATATTCATTATGGAGTGTTATGTATACCTCGTACTCACTTCAAAAGAATGTAAATGCGACCCTTCCATCCTAGGAAATAGCGTTTGCAGATGTCTACGTATCGTAGCAATAGAGTTCTAGTGCTTCTTAGAACGCGATATCGCATCTCACTTCTATGTTTCATGATAAGATATAATATTCATTGCGAAGTGTCATGTATATCTCGTATTCACATCAAAAGAATGTAAACGCGACACTTCCATGCTAGGAAATAGCGTTTGCAGATATCTACGTATCGCAGCAATAGAGTTCCAATGCTTCCTAAAACGCGATATCGCATCTCTCTTCTATGTTTCATGAGAAGGTATAATATTCATTGCGAAGCGTCATGTATACCTCGTATTCACTTCAAATGAATGTAAATGCGACACTTCCATGCTAGGAAATAGCGTTTGCAGATGTCTACGTATCGTAGCAATGGAGTTCTAATGCTTCTTAAAACGCGATATCGCATCTCACTGCTATGTTTCATGAGAAGATATAATATTCATTATGGAGTGTTATGTATACCTCGTACTCACTTCAAAAGAATGTAAATGCGACCCTTCCATCCTAGGAAATAGCGTTTGCAGATGTCTACGTATCGTAGCAATAGAGTTCTAGTGCTTCTTAGAACGCGATATCGCATCTCACTTCTATGTTTCATGATAAGATATAATATTCATTGCGAAGTGTCATGTATATCTCGTATTCACATCAAAAGAATGTAAACGCGACACTTCCATGCTAGGAAATAGCGTTTGCATATGTCTACGTATCGCAGCAATAGAGTTCCAATGCTTCCTAAAACGCGATATCGCATCTCTCTTCTATGTTTCATGAGAAGGTATAATATTCATTGCGAAGCGTCATGTATACCTCGTATTCACTTCACAAGAATGTAAATGCGACACTTCCTTGCTAGGAAATATTGTTTGCAGATGTCTACGTATCATAGCAATAGATTACTAATGCTTCTTAAAACGAGATGTCGTATTTCATTTCTATGTTCCGTAATAAGGTATAATATTCATTGTGTAATGTTATGTATACCTCGTATTCACTTCAGTGGAATGTAAGTGCCACATGTCCATGCTAGGAAATAGAGTTTGCAGATGTCTACGCATATTAGCAATAGAGTTCTAATGCTTCTCAAAACGCGATATAGCACCTCATTCCTATGTTTCATGATAAGATATAATATTCATTGCGAAGTGTCATGTATATCTCGTATTCACTTCAAAAGAATGTAAATGCGACACTTCCATGCGAGGAAATAACGTTTGCAGATGTCTACGTATCGCAGCAATAGAGTTGAATGCTTCCTAAAACGCGATATCGCACCTCTCTTCTATGTTTCATGATAAGGTATAATATTCATTGCGAAGTGTCATGTATACCTCGTATTCACTTCAAAAGAATGTAAATGCGACACTTCCATGCTAGGAAATAGCGTTTGCAGATGTCTACGTATCGTAGCAATAGAGTTCTAATGCTTCTTAAAACGCGATATCGCATCCCACTGCTATGTTTCATGATAAGATATAATATTCATTATGGAGTGATATGTATACCTCGTACTCACTTCAAAAGAAAGTAAATGCGACCCTTCCATGCTAGGGAATAGCCTTTGCAGATGTCTACGTATCGTAGCAATAGAGTTCTAATGCTTCTTAAAACGCGATATCGCATCTCACTGCTATGTTTCATGATAAGATATAATATTCATTATGGAGTGATATGTATACCTCGTACTCACTTCAAAAGAAAGTAAATGCGACACTTCCATGCTAGGAAGTAGCGTTTGCAGATGTCTACGTATCGTAGCAATAGGGTTCTAATGCTTCTTAAAATGCGATATCGCATCACACTTCTATGTTTCATGATAAGATATAATATTCATTGCGAAATGTCATGTATACCTCGTATTCACTCCAAATGAACGTAAATAAGACACTTCCATGCTAGGAAATAGCGTTCGCAGATGTCTACGTATCGTAGCAATAGAGTTCTAATGCTTCTTAGAACGCGATATCGCATCTCACTTCTATGTTTCATGATAAGATATAATATTCACTACGAAGTGTCATGTATACCTCGTATTCACTTCAAATGAATGTAAATAAGACACTTCCATGCTAGGAAATAGCGTTTGCAGATGTCTACGTATCACAGCAATAGAGCACTAATACTTCTTAGAACGAGATGTCGTATTTCATTTCTATGTTTCGTAATAAGATATAATATTCATTGTGTAATCTTATGTATACCTCGTATTCACTTCAGTGAAATGTAAGTGCGAAATTTCCTTGCTAGGAAATAGAGTTTGCAGATGTCTACGTATCACAGCAATAGAGTACTAATGCTTCTTAAAACGAGATGTCGTATTTCACTTCTATGTTTCATGAGAAGATATAATATTCATTATGGAGTGTTATGTATACCTCGTACTCACTTCAAAAGAATGTAAATGCGACCCTTCCATCCTAGGAAATAGCGTTTGCAGATGTCTACGTATCGTAGCAATAGAGTTCTAGTGCTTCTTAGAAGGCGATATCGCATCTCACTTCTATGTTTCATGATAAGATATAATATTCATTGCGAAGTGTCATGTATACCACGTATTCACTTCAAAAGAACGTAAATAAGACACTTCCATGCTAGGAGATAGCGTTTGCAGATGTTTACGTATCGTAGCAATAGAGCTCTAATGCTTCTCAAAACTCGATATAGCACCTCATTCCTATGTTTCATGATAAGATGTAATATTCATTGCGAAGTGTCATGTATATCTCGTATTCACATCAAAAGAATGTAAATGCGACACTTCCATGCTAGGAAATAGCGTTTGCAGATGTTTACGTATCGCAGCAATAGAGTTCCAATGCTTCCTAAAACGCGATATCGCATCTCTCTTCTATGTTTCATGAGAAGGTATAATATTCATTGCGAAGCGTCATGTATACCTCGTATTCACTTCAAATGAATGTAAATGCGACACTTCCATGCTAGGAAATAGCGTTTGCAGATGTCTACGTATCGCAGCAATGGAGATACAATGCTTCCTAAAACGCGATATCGCATCACTCTTCTATGTTTCATGATAAGGTATAATATTCATTACGAAGTGTCATGTATACCTCGTATTCACTTCAAATGAATGTAAATGCGACACTTCCATGCTAGGAAATAGCGTTTGCAGATGTCTACGTATCGCAGCAATAGAGATCCAATGCTTCCTAAAACGCGATATCGCATCACTCTCCTATGTTTCATGACAAGGTATAATATTCATAGCGAAGTGTCATGTATACCTCGTATTCACTTCAAATGAATGTAAATGCGTCACTTCCATGCTAGGAAATAGCGTTTGCAGATGTCTACGTATCGCAGCAATAGAGATCCAATGCTTCCTAAAACGCGATATCGCATCATTCTTCTATGTTTCATGATAAGGTATAATATTCATTACGAAGTGTCATGTATACCACGTATTCACTTCAAATGAATGTAAATGCGACACTTCCATGCTAGGAAAATTGCGTTTGCAGATGTCTACGTATCGTAGCAATAGAGTTCTAATGCTTCCTAAAACGCGATATCGCATCTCACTGCTATGTTTCATGATAAGGTATAATATTCATTGCGAAGCGTCATGTATACCTCGTATTCACTTCAAATGAATGTAATTGCGACACTTCCATGCTAGGAAATAGCGTTTGCAGATGTCTACGTATCGTAGCAATAGAGTTCTAATGCTTCTTAAAACGCGATATCGCATCTCACTGCTATGATTCATGAGAAGATATAATATTCAATATGGAGTGTTATGTATACCTCGTACTCACTTCAAAAGAATGTAAATGCGACCCTTCCATCCTAGGAAATAGCGTTTGCAGATGTCTACGTATCGTAGCAATAGAGTTCTAGTGCTTCTTAGAACGCGATATCGCATCTCACTTCTATGTTTCATGATAAGATATAATATTCATTGCGAAGTGTCATGTATATCTCGTATTCACATCAAAAGAATGTAAATGCGACACTTCCATGCTAGGAAATAGCGTTTTCAGATGTCTACGTATCGCAGCAATTGAGTTCCAATGCTTCCTAAAACGCGATATCGCATCTCTCTTCTATGTTTCATGAGAAGGTATAATATTCATTGCGAAGCGTCATGTATACCTCGTATTCAATACACAAGAATGTAAATGCGACACTTCCTTGCTAGGAAATATTGTTTGCAGATGTCTACGTATCATAGCAATAGAGTACTAATGCTTCTTAAAACGAGATGTCGTATTTCATTTCTATGTTTCGTAATAAGATATAATATTCATCGTGTAATGTTATGTATACCTCGTATTCACTTCGGAGGAATGTAAGTGCGAAATTTCCTTGCTAGAAAATAGAGTTTGCAGATGTCTACGTATATAGGCAGTAGAGTGCTAATGCTTCTCAAAACTCGATATAGCACCTCATTCCTATGTTTCATGATAAGATATAATATTCATTGCGAAGTGTCATGTATATCTCGCATTCACTTCAAAAGAACGTAAATAAGACACTTCCATGCTAGGAAATAGCGTTTGCAGATGTCTACGTATCGTAGAGTTCTAGTGCTTCTTAGAACGCGATATCGCTTCTCACTGCTATGTTTCATGAGAAGATATAATATTCATTGCGAAGTGTCATGTATATCTCGTATTCACATCAAAAACATGTAAATGCGACACTTCCATGCTAGGAAATAGCGTTTGCAGATGTCTACGTATCGCAGCAATAGAGTTCCAATGCTTCCTAAAACGCGATATCGCATCTCTCTTCTATGTTTCATGATAAGGTATAATATTCATTGCGAAGTGCCATGTATACCTCGTATTCACTTCAGAAGAATGTAAATGCGACACTTCCTTGCTAGGAAATATTGTTTGCAGATGTCTACGTATCACAGCAATAGAGTACTAATGCTTCTTAAAACGAGATGTCGTATTTCATTTCTATGTTTCGTAATAAGATATAATATTCATTGTGTAATGTTATGTATACCTCGTATTCACTTCAGTGGAATGTAAGTGCGAAATTTCCTTGCTAGGGAATAGAGTTTGCAGATGTCTACGTATATAGGCAATAGAGTTCTAATGCTTCTCAAAACTCGATATAGCACCTCATTCCTATGTTTCATGATAAGATATAATATTCATTGCGAAGTGTCATGTATATCTCGTATTCACATCAAAAGAATGTAAATGCGACACTTCCATGCTAGGAAATAGCGTTTGCAGATGTCTACGTATCGCAGCAATAGAGTTCCAATGCTTCCTAAAACGCGATACCGCATCTCTCTTCTATGTTTCATGAGAAGGTATAATATTCATTGCGAAGCGTCATGTATACCTCGTATTCACTTCAAATGAATGTAAATGCGACACTTCCATGCTAGGAAATAGCGTTTGCAGATGTCTACGTATCGTAGCAATAGAGTTCTAATGCTTCTTAAAACGCGATATCGCATCTCACTGCTATGTTTCATGAGAAGATATAATATTCATTATGGAGTGTTATGTATACCTCGTACTCACTTCAAAAGAATGTAAATGCGACCCTTCCATCCTAGGAAATAGCGTTTGCAGATGTCTACGTATCGTAGCAATAGAGTTCTAGTGCTTCTTAGAACGCGATATCGCATCTCACTTCTATGTTTCATGATAAGATATAATATTCATTGCGAAGTGTCATGTATATCTCGTATTCACATCAAAAGAATGTAAACGCGACACTTCCATGCTAGGAAATAGCGTTTGCAGATATCTACGTATCGCAGCAATAGAGTTCCAATGCTTCCTAAAACGCGATATCGCATCTCTCTTCTATGTTTCATGAGAAGGTATAATATTCATTGCGAAGCGTCATGTATACCTCGTATTCACTTCAAATGAATGTAAATGCGACACTTCCATGCTAGGAAATAGCGTTTGCAGATGTCTACGTATCGTAGCAATGGAGTTCTAATGCTTCTTAAAACGCGATATCGCATCTCACTGCTATGTTTCATGAGAAGATATAATATTCATTATGGAGTGTTATGTATACCTCGTACTCACTTCAAAAGAATGTAAATGCGACCCTTCCATCCTAGGAAATAGCGTTTGCAGATGTCTACGTATCGTAGCAATAGAGTTCTAGTGCTTCTTAGAACGCGATATCGCATCTCACTTCTATGTTTCATGATAAGATATAATATTCATTGCGAAGTGTCATGTATATCTCGTATTCACATCAAAAGAATGTAAACGCGACACTTCCATGCTAGGAAATAGCGTTTGCATATGTCTACGTATCGCAGCAATAGAGTTCCAATGCTTCCTAAAACGCGATATCGCATCTCTCTTCTATGTTTCATGAGAAGGTATAATATTCATTGCGAAGCGTCATGTATACCTCGTATTCACTTCACAAGAATGTAAATGCGACACTTCCTTGCTAGGAAATATTGTTTGCAGATGTCTACGTATCATAGCAATAGAGTACTAATGCTTCTTAAAACGAGATGTCGTATTTCATTTCTATGTTCCGTAATAAGGTATAATATTCATTGTGTAATGTTATGTATACCTCGTATTCACTTCAGTGGAATGTAAGTGCCACATGTCCATGCTAGGAAATAGAGTTTGCAGATGTCTACGCATATTAGCAATAGAGTTCTAATGCTTCTCAAAACGCGATATAGCACCTCATTCCTATGTTTCATGATAAGATATAATATTCATTGCGAAGTGTCATGTATATCTCGTATTCACTTCAAAAGAATGTAAATGCGACACTTCCATGCGAGGAAATAACGTTTGCAGATGTCTACGTATCGCAGCAATAGAGTTGAATGCTTCCTAAAACGCGATATCGCACCTCTCTTCTATGTTTCATGATAAGGTATAATATTCATTGCGAAGTGTCATGTATACCTCGTATTCACTTCAAAAGAATGTAAATGCGACACTTCCATGCTAGGAAATAGCGTTTGCAGATGTCTACGTATCGTAGCAATAGAGTTCTAATGCTTCTTAAAACGCGATATCGCATCCCACTGCTATGTTTCATGATAAGATATAATATTCATTATGGAGTGATATGTATACCTCGTACTCACTTCAAAAGAAAGTAAATGCGACCCTTCCATGCTAGGGAATAGCCTTTGCAGATGTCTACGTATCGTAGCAATAGAGTTCTAATGCTTCTTAAAACGCGATATCGCATCTCACTGCTATGTTTCATGATAAGATATAATATTCATTATGGAGTGATATGTATACCTCGTACTCACTTCAAAAGAAAGTAAATGCGACACTTCCATGCTAGGAAGTAGCGTTTGCAGATGTCTACGTATCGTAGCAATAGGGTTCTAATGCTTCTTAAAATGCGATATCGCATCACACTTCTATGTTTCATGATAAGATATAATATTCATTGCGAAATGTCATGTATACCTCGTATTCACTCCAAATGAACGTAAATAAGACACTTCCATGCTAGGAAATAGCGTTCGCAGATGTCTACGTATCGTAGCAATAGAGTTCTAATGCTTCTTAGAACGCGATATCGCATCTCACTTCTATGTTTCATGATAAGATATAATATTCACTACGAAGTGTCATGTATACCTCGTATTCACTTCAAATGAATGTAAATAAGACACTTCCATGCTAGGAAATAGCGTTTGCAGATGTCTACGTATCACAGCAATAGAGCACTAATACTTCTTAGAACGAGATGTCGTATTTCATTTCTATGTTTCGTAATAAGATATAATATTCATTGTGTAATCTTATGTATACCTCGTATTCACTTCAGTGAAATGTAAGTGCGAAATTTCCTTGCTAGGAAATAGAGTTTGCAGATGTCTACGTATCACAGCAATAGAGTACTAATGCTTCTTAAAACGAGATGTCGTATTTCACTTCTATGTTTCGTAATAAGATATAATATTCATTGTGTAATGTTATGTATACCTCGTATACACTTCAGTGGCATGTAAGTGCGAAACTTCCTTGCTAGGAAATAGAGTTTGCAGATGTCTACGTATAATAGCAATAGAGTTCTAATGCTTCTCAAAACGCGATATAGCACCTCATTCCTATGTTTCATGATAAGCTATAATATTCATTGCGAAGTGTCATGTATATCTCCTATTCACTTCAAAAGAATGTAAATGCGACACTTCCATGCTAGGAAATAGCGGTTGCGGATGTCTACGTATCGCAGCAATAGAGTTCTAATGCTTCCTAAAACGCGATATCGCATCTCTCTTCTATGTTTCATGATAAGGTATAATATTCATTGAAAGTGTCATGTATACCTCGTATTCACTTCAAGTGAATGTAAATGCGACACTTCCATGCTAGGAAATAGCTTCTGCAGATGTCTACGTATCGTAGCAATAGAGTTCTAATGCTTCTTAAAACGCGATATCGCATCTCACTGCTATGTTTCATGATAAGATATAATATTCATTATGGAGTGTTATGTATACCTCGTACTCACTTCAAAAGAATGTAAATGCGACCCTTCCATGCTAGGAAATAGCCTTTGCAGATGTCTACGTATCGTAGCTATAGAGTTCTAATGCTTCTCAAAACGCGATATAGCACCTCATTCCTATGTTTCATGATAAGATATAATATTCATTGCGAAGTGTCATGTATACCCCGTATTCACTTCAAATGAATGTAAATGCGACACTTCCATCCTAGGAAATAGCGTTTGCAGATGTCTACGTATCGTAGCAATAGAGTTCTAGTGCTTCTTAGAACGCGATATCGCATCTCACTTCTATGTTTCATGATAAGATATAATATTCATTGCGAAGTGTCATGTATATCTCGTATTCACATCAAAAGAATGTAAACGCGACACTTCCATGCTAGGAAATAGCGTTTGCATATGTCTACGTATCGCAGCAATAGAGTTCCAATGCTTCCTAAAACGCGATATCGCATCTCTCTTCTATGTTTCATGAGAAGGTATAATATTCATTGCGAAGCGTCATGTATACCTCGTATTCACTTCACAAGAATGTAAATGCGACACTTCCTTGCTAGGAAATATTGTTTGCAGATGTCTACGTATCATAGCAATAGAGTACTAATGCTTCTTAAAACGAGATGTCGTATTTCATTTCTATGTTCCGTAATAAGGTATAATATTCATTGTGTAATGTTATGTATACCTCGTATTCACTTCAGTGGAATGTAAGTGCCACATGTCCATGCTAGGAAATAGAGTTTGCAGATGTCTACGCATATTAGCAATAGAGTTCTAATGCTTCTCAAAACGCGATATAGCACCTCATTCCTATGTTTCATGATAAGATATAATATTCATTGCGAAGTGTCATGTATATCTCGTATTCACTTCAAAAGAATGTAAATGCGACACTTCCATGCGAGGAAATAACGTTTGCAGATGTCTACGTATCGCAGCAATAGAGTTGAATGCTTCCTAAAACGCGATATCGCACCTCTCTTCTATGTTTCATGATAAGGTATAATATTCATTGCGAAGTGTCATGTATACCTCGTATTCACTTCAAAAGAATGTAAATGCGACACTTCCATGCTAGGAAATAGCGTTTGCAGATGTCTACGTATCGTAGCAATAGAGTTCTAATGCTTCTTAAAACGCGATATCGCATCCCACTGCTATGTTTCATGATAAGATATAATATTCATTATGGAGTGATATGTATACCTCGTACTCACTTCAAAAGAAAGTAAATGCGACCCTTCCATGCTAGGGAATAGCCTTTGCAGATGTCTACGTATCGTAGCAATAGAGTTCTAATGCTTCTTAAAACGCGATATCGCATCTCACTGCTATGTTTCATGATAAGATATAATATTCATTATGGAGTGATATGTATACCTCGTACTCACTTCAAAAGAAAGTAAATGCGACACTTCCATGCTAGGAAGTAGCGTTTGCAGATGTCTACGTATCGTAGCAATAGGGTTCTAATGCTTCTTAAAATGCGATATCGCATCACACTTCTATGTTTCATGATAAGATATAATATTCATTGCGAAATGTCATGTATACCTCGTATTCACTCCAAATGAACGTAAATAAGACACTTCCATGCTAGGAAATAGCGTTCGCAGATGTCTACGTATCGTAGCAATAGAGTTCTAATGCTTCTTAGAACGCGATATCGCATCTCACTTCTATGTTTCATGATAAGATATAATATTCACTACGAAGTGTCATGTATACCTCGTATTCACTTCAAATGAATGTAAATAAGACACTTCCATGCTAGGAAATAGCGTTTGCAGATGTCTACGTATCACAGCAATAGAGCACTAATACTTCTTAGAACGAGATGTCGTATTTCATTTCTATGTTTCGTAATAAGATATAATATTCATTGTGTAATCTTATGTATACCTCGTATTCACTTCAGTGAAATGTAAGTGCGAAATTTCCTTGCTAGGAAATAGAGTTTGCAGATGTCTACGTATCACAGCAATAGAGTACTAATGCTTCTTAAAACGAGATGTCGTATTTCACTTCTATGTTTCGTAATAAGATATAATATTCATTGTGTAATGTTATGTATACCTCGTATACACTTCAGTGGCATGTAAGTGCGAAACTTCCTTGCTAGGAAATAGAGTTTGCAGATGTCTACGTATAATAGCAATAGAGTTCTAATGCTTCTCAAAACGCGATATAGCACCTCATTCCTATGTTTCATGATAAGCTATAATATTCATTGCGAAGTGTCATGTATATCTCCTATTCACTTCAAAAGAATGTAAATGCGACACTTCCATGCTAGGAAATAGCGGTTGCGGATGTCTACGTATCGCAGCAATAGAGTTCTAATGCTTCCTAAAACGCGATATCGCATCTCTCTTCTATGTTTCATGATAAGGTATAATATTCATTGAAAGTGTCATGTATACCTCGTATTCACTTCAAGTGAATGTAAATGCGACACTTCCATGCTAGGAAATAGCTTCTGCAGATGTCTACGTATCGTAGCAATAGAGTTCTAATGCTTCTTAAAACGCGATATCGCATCTCACTGCTATGTTTCATGATAAGATATAATATTCATTATGGAGTGTTATGTATACCTCGTACTCACTTCAAAAGAATGTAAATGCGACCCTTCCATGCTAGGAAATAGCCTTTGCAGATGTCTACGTATCGTAGCTATAGAGTTCTAATGCTTCTCAAAACGCGATATAGCACCTCATTCCTATGTTTCATGATAAGATATAATATTCATTGCGAAGTGTCATGTATACCCCGTATTCACTTCAAATGAATGTAAATGCGACACTTCCATGCTAGGAAATAGCGTTTGCAGATGTCTACGTATCGTAGCAATAGAGTTCTAATGCTTCTTAAAACGCGATATCGCATCTCACTGTTATGTTTCATGATAAGATATAATATTCATTGCGAAGTGTCATGTATACCTCGTATTCACATCAAAAGAATGTAAATGCGACACTTCCATGCTAGGAAATAGCGTTTGCAGATGTCTACGTATCGTAGCAATAGAGTTCTAGTGCTTCTTAGAAGGCGATATCGCATCTCACCTCTATGTTTCATGATAAGATATAATATTCATTGCGAAGTGTCATGTATACCACGTATTCACTTCAAAAGAACGTAAATAAGACACTTCCATGCTAGGAAATAGCGTTTGCAGATGTCTACGTATCACAGCAATAGAGTACTAATGCTTCTTAAAACGAGATGTCGTATTTCATTTCTATGTTTCGTAATAAGGTATATTATTCATTGTGTAATGTTATGTATACCTCGTATTCACTTCAGTGGAATGTAAGTGCGAAATTTCCTTGCTAGGAAATAGCGTTTGCAGATGTCTACGTATCGCAGCAATAGAGTTCCAATGCTTCCTAAAACGCGATATCGCATCTCTCTTCTATGTTTCATGAGAAGATATAATATTCATTATGGAGTGTTATGTATACCTCGTACTCACTTCAAAAGAATGTAAATGCGACCCTTCCATCCTAGGAAATAGCGTTTGCAGATGTCTACGTATCGTAGCAATAGAGTTCTAGTGCTTCTTAGAAGGCGATATCGCATCTCACTTCTATGTTTCATGATAAGATATAATATTCATTGCGAAGTGTCATGTATACCTCGTATTCACTTCAAAAGAATGTAAATGCGACACTTCCATGCTAGGAAATAGAGTTTGCAGATGTCTACGTATCGTAGCAATAGATTTCTAATGCTTCTCAAAACGCGATATAGCACCTCATTCCTATGATTCATGATGAGATATAATATTCATTGCGAAGTGTCACGTATACCTCGTATTCACTTCAAAAGAATGTAAATGCGATACTTCCATGCTAGGAAATAGCGTTTGCAGATGTCTACGTATCGCAGCAATAGAGATCCAATGCTTCCTAAAACGCGATATCGCATCACTCTTCTATGTTTCATGATAAGGTATAATATTCATTACGAAGTGTCATGTATACCTCGTATTCACTTCAAATGAATGTAAATGCGACACTTCCATGCTAGGAAATAGCGTTTGCAGATGTCTACGTATCGTAGAGTTCTAGTGCTTCTTAGAACGCGATATCGCATCTCACTTCTATGTTTCATGATAAGATATTATATTCATTGCGAAGTGTCATGTATACCTCGTATTCACTTCAAAAGAATGTAAATGCGACACTTCCATGCTAGGAAGTGGCGTTTGCAGATGTCTACGTATCGTAGCAATAGGGTTCTAATGCTTCTTAAAATGCGATATCGCATCACACATCTATGTTTCATGATAAGATATAATATTCATTTGAAGTGTCATGTATACCTCGATTTCACTTCACAAGAATGTAAATGCGACACTTCCTTGCAAGGAAATATTGTTTGCAGATGTCTACGTATCACAGCAATAGAGTACTAATGCTTCTTAAAACGAGATGTCGTATTTCATTTCTATGTTTCGTAATAAGATATAATATTCATTGTGTAATGTTATGTATACCTCGTATTCACTTCAGTGGAATGTAAGTGCGAAATTTCCTTGCTAGGAAATAGAGTTTGCAGATGTCTACGTATATAGGCAGTAGAGTTCTAATGCTTCTCAAAACTCGATATAGCACCTCATTCCTATGTTTCATGATAAGATATAATATTCATTGCGAAGTGTCATGTATATCTCGTATTCACATCAAAAGAATGTAAATGCGACACTTCCATGCTAGGAAATAGCGTTTGCAGATGTCTACGTATCGCAGCAATAGAGTTCCAATGCTTCCTAAAACGCGATATCGCATCTGTCTTCTATGTTTCATGAGAAGGTATAATATTCAATGCGAAGCGTCATGTATACCTCGTATTCACTTCAAATGAATGTAAATGCGACACTTCCATGCTAGGAAATAGCGTTTGCAGATGTCTACGTATCGTAGCAATAGAGTTCTAATGCTTCTTAAAACGCGATATCGCATCTCACTGCTATGTTTCATGAGAAGATATAATATTCATTATGGAGTGTTATGTATACCTCGTACTCACTTCAAAAGAATGTAAATGCGACCCTTCCATCCTAGGAAATAGCGTTTGCAGATGTCTACGTATCGCAGCAATAGAGTTCCAATGCTTCCTAAAACGCGATATCGCATCTCTCTTCTATGTTTCATGAGAAGGTATAATATTCATTGCGAAGCGTCATGTATACCTCGTATTCAATACACAAGAATGTAAATGCGACACTTCCTTGCTAGGAAATATTGTTTGCAGATGTCTACGTATCATAGCAATAGAGTACTAATGCTTCTTAAAACGAGATGTCGTATTTCATTTCTATGTTTCGTAATAAGATATAATATTCATCGTGTAATGTTATGTATACCTCGTATTCACTTCGGAGGAATGTAAGTGCGAAATTTCCTTGCTAGAAAATAGAGTTTGCAGATGTCTACGTATATAGGCAGTAGAGTGCTAATGCTTCTCAAAACTCGATATAGCACCTCATTCCTATGTTTCATGATAAGATATAATATTCATTGCGAAGTGTCATGTATATCTCGCATTCACTTCAAAAGAACGTAAATAAGACACTTCCATGCTAGGAAATAGCGTTTGCAGATGTCTACGTATCGTAGAGTTCTAGTGCTTCTTAGAACGCGATATCGCTTCTCACTGCTATGTTTCATGAGAAGATATAATATTCATTGCGAAGTGTCATGTATATCTCGTATTCACATCAAAAACATGTAAATGCGACACTTCCATGCTAGGAAATAGCGTTTGCAGATGTCTACGTATCGCAGCAATAGAGTTCCAATGCTTCCTAAAACGCGATATCGCATCTCTCTTCTATGTTTCATGATAAGGTATAATATTCATTGCGAAGTGCCATGTATACCTCGTATTCACTTCAGAAGAATGTAAATGCGACACTTCCTTGCTAGGAAATATTGTTTGCAGATGTCTACGTATCACAGCAATAGAGTACTAATGCTTCTTAAAACGAGATGTCGTATTTCATTTCTATGTTTCGTAATAAGATATAATATTCATTGTGTAATGTTATGTATACCTCGTATTCACTTCAGTGGAATGTAAGTGCGAAATTTCCTTGCTAGGAAATAGAGTTTGCAGATGTCTACGTATATAGGCAATAGAGTTCTAATGCTTCTCAAAACTCGATATAGCACCTCATTCCTATGTTTCATGATAAGATATAATATTCATTGCGAAGTGTCATGTATATCTCGTATTCACATCAAAAGAATGTAAATGCGACACTTCCATGCTAGGAAATAGCGTTTGCAGATGTCTACGTATCGCAGCAATAGAGTTCCAATGCTTCCTAAAACGCGATACCGCATCTCTCTTCTATGTTTCATGAGAAGGTATAATATTCATTGCGAAGCGTCATGTATACCTCGTATTCACTTCAAATGAATGTAAATGCGACACTTCCATGCTAGGAAATAGCGTTTGCAGATGTCTACGTATCGTAGCAATAGAGTTCTAATGCTTCTTAAAACGCGATATCGCATCTCACTGCTATGTTTCATGAGAAGATATAATATTCATTATGGAGTGTTATGTATACCTCGTACTCACTTCAAAAGAATGTAAATGCGACCCTTCCATCCTAGGAAATAGCGTTTGCAGATGTCTACGTATCGTAGCAATAGAGTTCTAGTGCTTCTTAGAACGCGATATCGCATCTCACTTCTATGTTTCATGATAAGATATAATATTCATTGCGAAGTGTCATGTATATCTCGTATTCACATCAAAAGAATGTAAACGCGACACTTCCATGCTAGGAAATAGCGTTTGCAGATATCTACGTATCGCAGCAAT
The DNA here is from genome assembly GCF_050948175.1 of Xylocopa sonorina. NCBI lineage: Eukaryota > Metazoa > Arthropoda > Insecta > Hymenoptera > Apidae > Xylocopa > Xylocopa sonorina. Next base: position 358,234 of record NW_027490361.1, read on the forward strand.
AGAGTTCCAATGCTTCCTAAAACGCGATATCGCATCTCTCTTCTATGTTTCATGAGAAGGTATAATATTCATTGCGAAGCGTCATGTATACCTCGTATTCACTTCAAATGAATGTAAATGCGACACTTCCATGCTAGGAAATAGCGTTTGCAGATGTCTACGTATCGTAGCAATGGAGTTCTAATGCTTCTTAAGACGCGATATCGCATCTCACTGCTATGTTTCATGAGAAGATATAATATTCATTATGGAGTGTTATGTATACCTCGTACTCACTTCAAAAGAATGTAAATGCGACCCTTCCATCCTAGGAAATAGCGTTTGCAGATGTCTACGTATCGTAGCAATAGAGTTCTAGTGCTTCTTAGAACGCGATATCGCATCTCACTTCTATGTTTCATGATAAGATATAATATTCATTGCGAAGTGTCATGTATATCTCGTATTCACATCAAAAGAATGTAAACGCGACACTTCCATGCTAGGAAATAGCGTTTGCATATGTCTACGTATCGCAGCAATAGAGTTCCAATGCTTCCTAAAACGCGATATCGCATCTCTCTTCTATGTTTCATGAGAAGGTATAATATTCATTGCGAAGCGTCATGTATACCTCGTATTCACTTCACAAGAATGTAAATGCGACACTTCCTTGCTAGGAAATATTGTTTGCAGATGTCTACGTATCATAGCAATAGAGTACTAATGCTTCTTAAAACGAGATGTCGTATTTCATTTCTATGTTCCGTAATAAGGTATAATATTCATTGTGTAATGTTATGTATACCTCGTATTCACTTCAGTGGAATGTAAGTGCCACATGTCCATGCTAGGAAATAGAGTTTGCAGATGTCTACGCATATTAGCAATAGAGTTCTAATGCTTCTCAAAACGCGATATAGCACCTCATTCCTATGTTTCATGATAAGATATAATATTCATTGCGAAGTGTCATGTATATCTCGTATTCACTTCAAAAGAATGTAAATGCGACACTTCCATGCGAGGAAATAACGTTTGCAGATGTCTACGTATCGCAGCAATAGAGTTGAATGCTTCCTAAAACGCGATATCGCACCTCTCTTCTATGTTTCATGATAAGGTATAATATTCATTGCGAAGTGTCATGTATACCTCGTATTCACTTCAAAAGAATGTAAATGCGACACTTCCATGCTAGGAAATAGCGTTTGCAGATGTCTACGTATCGTAGCAATAGAGTTCTAATGCTTCTTAAAACGCGATATCGCATCCCACTGCTATGTTTCATGATAAGATATAATATTCATTATGGAGTGATATGTATACCTCGTACTCACTTCAAAAGAAAGTAAATGCGACCCTTCCATGCTAGGGAATAGCCTTTGCAGATGTCTACGTATCGTAGCAATAGAGTTCTAATGCTTCTTAAAACGCGATATCGCATCTCACTGCTATGTTTCATGATAAGATATAATATTCATTATGGAGTGATATGTATACCTCGTACTCACTTCAAAAGAAAGTAAATGCGACACTTCCATGCTAGGAAGTAGCGTTTGCAGATGTCTACGTATCGTAGCAATAGGGTTCTAATGCTTCTTAAAATGCGATATCGCATCACACTTCTATGTTTCATGATAAGATATAATATTCATTGCGAAATGTCATGTATACCTCGTATTCACTCCAAATGAACGTAAATAAGACACTTCCATGCTAGGAAATAGCGTTCGCAGATGTCTACGTATCGTAGCAATAGAGTTCTAATGCTTCTTAGAACGCGATATCGCATCTCACTTCTATGTTTCATGATAAGATATAATATTCACTACGAAGTGTCATGTATACCTCGTATTCACTTCAAATGAATGTAAATAAGACACTTCCATGCTAGGAAATAGCGTTTGCAGATGTCTACGTATCACAGCAATAGAGCACTAATACTTCTTAGAACGAGATGTCGTATTTCATTTCTATGTTTCGTAATAAGATATAATATTCATTGTGTAATCTTATGTATACCTCGTATTCACTTCAGTGAAATGTAAGTGCGAAATTTCCTTGCTAGGAAATAGAGTTTGCAGATGTCTACGTATCACAGCAATAGAGTACTAATGCTTCTTAAAACGAGATGTCGTATTTCACTTCTATGTTTCGTAATAAGGTATAATATTCATTGTGTAATGTTATGTATACCTCGTATACACTTCAGTGGCATGTAAGTGCGAAACTTCCTTGCTAGGAAATAGAGTTTGCAGATGTCTACGTATAATAGCAATAGAGTTCTAATGCTTCTCAAAACGCGATATAGCACCTCATTCCTATGTTTCATGATAAGCTATAATATTCATTGCGAAGTGTCATGTATATCTCCTATTCACTTCAAAAGAATGTAAATGCGACACTTCCATGCTAGGAAATAGCGGTTGCGGATGTCTACGTATCGCAGCAATAGAGTTCTAATGCTTCCTAAAACGCGATATCGCATCTCTCTTCTATGTTTCATGATAAGGTATAATATTCATTGAAAGTGTCATGTATACCTCGTATTCACTTCAAGTGAATGTAAATGCGACACTTCCATGCTAGGAAATAGCTTCTGCAGATGTCTACGTATCGTAGCAATAGAGTTCTAATGCTTCTTAAAACGCGATATCGCATCTCACTGCTATGTTTCATGATAAGATATAATATTCATTATGGAGTGTTATGTATACCTCGTACTCACTTCAAAAGAATGTAAATGCGACCCTTCCATGCTAGGAAATAGCCTTTGCAGATGTCTACGTATCGTAGCTATAGAGTTCTAATGCTTCTCAAAACGCGATATAGCACCTCATTCCTATGTTTCATGATAAGATATAATATTCATTGCGAAGTGTCATGTATACCTCGTATTCACTTCAAATGAATGTAAATGCGACACTTCCATGCTAGGAAATAGCGTTTGCAGATGTCTACGTATCGTAGCAATAGAGTTCTAATGCTTCTTAAAACGCGATATCGCATCTCACTGTTATGTTTCATGATAAGATATAATATTCATTGCGAAGTGTCATGTATACCTCGTATTCACATCAAAAGAATGTAAATGCGACACTTCCATGCTAGGAAATAGCGTTTGCAGATGTCTACGTATCGTAGCAATAGAGTTCTAGTGCTTCTTAGAAGGCGATATCGCATCTCACCTCTATGTTTCATGATAAGATATAATATTCATTGCGAAGTGTCATGTATACCACGTATTCACTTCAAAAGAACGTAAATAAGACACTTCCATGCTAGGAAATAGCGTTTGCAGATGTCTACGTATCACAGCAATAGAGTACTAATGCTTCTTAAAACGAGATGTCGTATTTCATTTCTATGTTTCGTAATAAGGTATATTATTCATTGTGTAATGTTATGTATACCTCGTATTCACTTCAGTGGAATGTAAGTGCGAAATTTCCTTGCTAGGAAATAGCGTTTGCAGATGTCTACGTATCGCAGCAATAGAGTTCCAATGCTTCCTAAAACGCGATATCGCATCTCTCTTCTATGTTTCATGAGAAGATATAATATTCATTATGGAGTGTTATGTATACCTCGTACTCACTTCAAAAGAATGTAAATGCGACACTTCCATGCTAGGAAATAGCGTTTGCAGATGTCTACGTATCGTAGCAATAGAGTTCTAATGCTTCTTAAAACGCGATATCGCATCTCACTGTTATGTTTCATGATAAGATATAATATTCATTGCGAAGTGTCATGTATACCTCGTATTCACTTCAAAAGAATGTAAATGCGACACTTCCATGCTAGGAAATAGGGTTTGCAGATGTCTACGTATCGTAGCAATAGATTTCTAATGCTTCTCAAAACGCGATATAGCACTTCATTCCTATGTTTCATGATGAGATATAATATTCATTGCGAAGTGTCACGTATACCTCGTATTCACTTCAAAAGAATGTAAATGCGATACTTCCATGCTAGGAAATAGCGTTTGCAGATGTCTACGTATCGCAGCAATAGAGATCCAATGCTTCCTAAAACGCGATATCGCATCACTCTTCTATGCTTCATGATAAGGTATAATATTCATTACGAAGTGTCATGTATACCTCGTATTCACTTCAAATGAATGTAAATGCGACACTTCCATGCTAGGAAATAGCGTTTGCAGATGTCTACGTATCGTAGAGTTCTAGTGCTTCTTAGAACGCGATATCGCATCTCACTTCTATGTTTCATGATAAGATATTATATTCATTGCGAAGTGTCATGTATACCTCGTATTCACTTCAAAAGAATGTAAATGCGACACTTCCATGCTAGGAAGTGGCGTTTGCAGATGTCTACGTATCGTAGCAATAGGGTTCTAATGCTTCTTAAAATGCGATATCGCATCACACATCTATGTTTCATGATAAGATATAATATTCATTTGAAGTGTCATGTATACCTCGATTTCACTTCACAAGAATGTAAATGCGACACTTCCTTGCAAGGAAATATTGTTTGCAGATGTCTACGTATCACAGCAATAGAGTACTAATGCTTCTTAAAACGAGATGTCGTATTTCATTTCTATGTTTCGTAATAAGATATAATATTCATTGTGTAATGTTATGTATACCTCGTATTCACTTCAGTGGAATGTAAGTGCGAAATTTCCTTGCTAGGAAATAGAGTTTGCAGATGTCTACGTATATAGGCAGTAGAGTTCTAATGCTTCTAAAAACTCGATATAGCACCTCATTCCTATGTTTCATGATAAGATATAATATTCATTGCGAAGTGTCATGTATATCTCGTATTCACATCAAAAGAATGTAAATGCGACACTTCCATGCTAGGAAATAGCGTTTGCAGATGTCTACGTATCGCAGCAATAGAGTTCCAATGCTTCCTAAAACGCGATATCGCATCTCTCTTCTATGTTTCATGAGAAGGTATAATATTCATTGCGAAGCGTCATGTATACCTCGTATTCACTTCAAATGAATGTAAATGCGACACTTCCATGCTAGGAAATAGCGTTTGCAGATGTCTACGTATCGTAGCAATAGAGTTCTAATGCTTCCTAAAACGCGATATCGCATCTCACTGCTATGTTTCATGATAAGGTATAATATTCATTGCGAAGCGTCATGTATACCTCGTATTCACTTCAAATGAATGTAAATGCGACACTTCCATGCTAGGAAATAGCGTTTGCAGATGTCTACGTATCGTAGCAATAGAGTTCTAATGCTTCTTAAAACGCGATATCGCATCTCACTGCTATGTTTCATGAGAAGATATAATATTCATTATGGAGTGTTATGTATACCTCGTACTCACTTCAAAAGAATGTAAATGCGACCCTTCCATCCTAGGAAATAGCGTTTGCAGATGTCTACGTATCGTAGCAATAGAGTTCTAGTGCTTCTTAGAACGCGATATCGCATCTCACTTCTATGTTTCATGATAAGATATAATATTCATTGCGAAGTGTCATGTATATCTCGTATTCACATCAAAAGAATGTAAACGCGACACTTCCATGCTAGGAAATAGCGTTTGCAGATGTCTACGTATCGCAGCAATAGAGTTCCAATGCTTCCTAAAACGCGATATCGCATCTCTCTTCTATGTTTCATGAGAAGGTATAATATTCATTGCGAAGCGTCATGTATACCTCGTATTCACTTCACAAGAATGTAAATGCGACACTTCCTTGCTAGGAAATATTGTTTGCAGATGTCTACGTATCATAGCAATAGAGTACTAATGCTTCTTAAAACGAGATGTCATATTTCATTTCTATGTTCCGTAATAAGGTATAATATTCATTGTGTAATGTTATGTATACCTCGTATTCACTTCAGTGGAATGTAAGTGCCACATGTCCATGCTAGGAAATAGAGTTTGCAGATGTCTACGCATATTAGCAACAGAGTTCTAATGCTTCTCAAAACGCGATATAGCACCTCATTCCTATGTTTCATGATAAGATATAATATTAATTGCGAAGTGTCATGTATATCTCGTATTCACTTCAAAAGAATGTAAATGCGACACTTCCATGCTAGGAAATAGCGTTTGCAGATGTCTACGTATCGTAGCAATAGAGTTCTAATGCGTCTCAAAACGCGATATAGCACCTCATTCCTATGTTTCATGATAAGATATAATATTCATTGCGAAGTGTCATGTATTCCTCGTATTCACTTCAAAAGAATGTAAATGCGACACTTCCATGCTAGGAAATAGGGTTTGCAGATGTCTACGTATCGTAGCAATAGAGTTCTAATGCTTCTCAAAACGCGATATAGCACCTCATTCCTATGTTTCATGATGGGATATAATATTCATTGCGAAGTGTCACGTATACCTCGTATTCACTTCAAAAGAATGTAAATGCGATACTTCCATGCTAGGAAATAGCGTTTGCAGATGTCTACGTATCGCAGCAATAGAGATCCAATGCTTCCTAAAACGCGATATCGCATCACTCTTCTATGTTTCATGATAAGGTATAATATTCATTACGAAGTGTCATGTATACTTCGTATTCACTTCAAATGAATGCAAATGCGACACTTCCATGCTAGGAAATAGCGTTTGCAGATGTCTACGTATCGTAGAGTTCTAGTGCTTCTTAGAACGCGATATCGCATCTCACTTCTATGTTTCATGATAAGATATTATATTCATTGCGAAGTGTCATGTATACCTCGTATTCACTTCAAAAGAATGTAAATGCGACACTTCCATGCTAGGAAGTGGCGTTTGCAGATGTCTACGTAACGTAGCAATAGGGTTCTAATGCTTCTTAAAATGCGATATCGCATCACACATCTATGTTTCATGATAAGATATAATATTCATTTGAAGTGTCATGTATACCTCGATTTCACTTCACAAGAATGTAAATGCGACACTTCCTTGCAAGGAAATATTGTTTGCAGATGTCTACGTATCACAGCAATAGAGTACTAATGCTTCTTAAAACGAGATGTCGTATTTCATTTCTATGTTTCGTTATAAGATATAATATTCATTGTGTAATGTTATGTATACCTCGTATTCACTTCAGTGGAATGTAAGTGCGAAATTTCCTTGCTAGGAAATAGAGTTTGCAGATGTCTACGTATATAGGCAGTAGAGTTCTAATGCTTCTCAAAACTCGATATAGCACCTCATTCCTATGTTTCATGATAAGATATAATATTCATTGCGAAGTGTCATGTATATCTCGTATTCACATCAAAAGAATGTAAATGCGACACTTCCATGCTAGGAAATAGCGTTTGCAGATGTCTACGTATCGCAGCAATAGAGTTCCAATGATTCCTAAAACGCGATATCGCATCTCTCTTCTATGTTTCATGAGAAGGTATAATATTCATTGCGAAGCGTCATGTATACCTCGTATTCACTTCAAATGAATGTAAATGCGACACTTCCATGCTAGGAAATAGCGTTTGCAGATGTCTACGTATCGTAGCAATAGAGTTCTAATGCTTCCTAAAACGCGATATCGCATCTCACTGCTATGTTTCATGATAAGGTATAATATTCATTGCGAAGCGTCATGTATACCTCGTATTCACTTCAAATGAATGTAAATGCGACACTTCCATGCTAGGAAATAGCGTTTGCAGATGTCTACGTATCGTAGCAATAGAGTTCTAATGCTTCTTAAAACGCGATATCGCATCTCACTGCTATGTTTCATGAGAAGATATAATATTCATTATGGAGTGTTATGTATACCTCGTACTCACTTCAAAAGAATGTAAATGCGACCCTTCCATCCTAGGAAATAGCGTTTGCAGATGTCTACGTATCGTAGCAATAGAGTTCTAGTGCTTCTTAGAACGCGATATCGCATCTCACTTCTATGTTTCATGATAAGATATAATATTCATTGCGAAGTGTCATGTATATCTCGTATTCACATCAAAAGAATGTAAACGCGACACTTCCATGCTAGGAAATAGCGTTTGCAGATGTCTACGTATCGCAGCAATAGAGTTCCAATGCTTCCTAAAACGCGATATCGCATCTCTCTTCTATGTTTCATGAGAAGGTATAATATTCATTGCGAAGCGTCATGTATACCTCGTATTCACTTCAAAAGAATGTAAATGCGACGCTTCCATGCGAGGAAATAGCGTTTGCAGATGTCTACGTATCGCAGCAATAGAGTTGAATGCTTCCTAAAACGCGATATCGCACCTCTCTTCTATGTTTCATGATAAGGTATAATATTCATTGCGAAGTGTCATGTATACCTCGTATTCACTTCAAAAGAATGTAAATGCGACACTTCCATGCTAGGAAATAGCGTTTGCAGATGTCTACGTATCGTAGCAATAGAGTTCTAATGCTTCTCAAAACGCGATATAGCACCTCATTCCTATGTTTCATGATAAGATATAATATTCATTGCGAAGTGTCATGTATACCTCGTATTCACTTCAAAAGAATGTAAATGCGACACTTCCATGCTAGGAAATAGGGTTTGCAGATGTCTACGTATCGTAGCAATAGAGTTCTAATGCTTCTCAAAACGCGATATAGCACCTCATTCCTATGTTTCATGATGAGATATAATATTCATTGCGAAGTGTCACGTATACCTCGTATTCACTTCAAAAGAATGTAAATGCGATACTTCCATGCTAGGAAATAGCGTTTGCAGATGTCTACGTATCGCAGCAATAGAGATCCAATGCTTCCTAAAACGCGATATCGCATCACTCTTCTATGTTTCATGATAAGGTATAATATTCATTACGAAGTGTCATGTATACCTCGTATTCACTTCAAATGAATGTAAATGCGACACTTCCATGCTAGGAAATAGCGTTTGCAGATGTCTACGTATCGTAGAGTTCTAGTGCTTCTTAGAACGCGATATCGCATCTCACTTCTATGTTTCATGATAAGATATTATATTCATTGCGAAGTGTCATGTATACCTCGTATTCGCTTCAAAAGAATGTAAATGCGACACTTCCATGCTAGGAAGTGGCGTTTGCAGATGTCTACGTATCGTAGCAATAGGGTTCTAATGCTTCTTAAAATGTGATATCGCATCACACATCTATGTTTCATGATAAGATATAATATTCATTTGAAGTGTCATGTATACCTCGATTTCACTTCACAAGAATGTAAATGCGACACTTCCTTGCAAGGAAATATTGTTTGCAGATGTCTACGTATCATAGCAATAGAGTACTAATGCTTCTTAAAACGAGATGTCATATTTCATTTCTATGTTCCGTAATAAGGTATAATATTCATTGTGTAATGTTATGTATACCTCGTATTCACTTCAGTGGAATGTAAGTGCCACATGTCCATGCTAGGAAATAGAGTTTGCAGATGTCTACGCATATTAGCAACAGAGTTCTAATGCTTCTCAAAACGCGATATAGCACCTCATTCCTATGTTTCATGATAAGATATAATATTCATTGCGAAGTGTCATGTATATCTCGTATTCACTTCAAAAGAATGTAAATGCGACACTTCCATGCTAGGAAATAGCGTTTGCAGATGTCTACGTATCGTAGCAATAGAGTTCTAATGCGTCTCAAAACGCGATATAGCACCTCATTCCTATGTTTCATGATAAGATATAATATTCATTGCGAAGTGTCATGTATTCCTCGTATTCACTTCAAAAGAATGTAAATGCGACACTTCCATGCTAGGAAATAGGGTTTGCAGATGTCTACGTATCGTAGCAATAGAGTTCTAATGCTTCTCAAAACGCGATATAGCACCTCATTCCTATGTTTCATGATGGGATATAATATTCATTGCGAAGTGTCACGTATACCTCGTATTCACTTCAAAAGAATGTAAATGCGATACTTCCATGCTAGGAAATAGCGTTTGCAGATGTCTACGTATCGCAGCAATAGAGATCCAATGCTTCCTAAAACGCGATATCGCATCACTCTTCTATGTTTCATGATAAGGTATAATATTCATTACGAAGTGTCATGTATACTTCGTATTCACTTCAAATGAATGCAAATGCGACACTTCCATGCTAGGAAATAGCGTTTGCAGATGTCTACGTATCGTAGAGTTCTAGTGCTTCTTAGAACGCGATATCGCATCTCACTTCTATGTTTCATGATAAGATATTATATTCATTGCGAAGTGTCATGTATACCTCGTATTCACTTCAAAAGAATGTAAATGCGACACTTCCATGCTAGGAAGTGGCGTTTGCAGATGTCTACGTAACGTAGCAATAGGGTTCTAATGCTTCTTAAAATGCGATATCGCATCACACATCTATGTTTCATGATAAGATATAATATTCATTTGAAGTGTCATGTATACCTCGATTTCACTTCACAAGAATGTAAATGCGACACTTCCTTGCAAGGAAATATTGTTTGCAGATGTCTACGTATCACAGCAATAGAGTACTAATGCTTCTTAAAACGAGATGTCGTATTTCATTTCTATGTTTCGTTATAAGATATAATATTCATTGTGTAATGTTATGTATACCTCGTATTCACTTCAGTGGAATGTAAGTGCGAAATTTCCTTGCTAGGAAATAGAGTTTGCAGATGTCTACGTATATAGGCAGTAGAGTTCTAATGCTTCTCAAAACTCGATATAGCACCTCATTCCTATGTTTCATGATAAGATATAATATTCATTGCGAAGTGTCATGTATATCTCGTATTCACATCAAAAGAATGTAAATGCGACACTTCCATGCTAGGAAATAGCGTTTGCAGATGTCTACGTATCGCAGCAATAGAGTTCCAATGATTCCTAAAACGCGATATCGCATCTCTCTTCTATGTTTCATGAGAAGGTATAATATTCATTGCGAAGCGTCATGTATACCTCGTATTCACTTCAAATGAATGTAAATGCGACACTTCCATGCTAGGAAATAGCGTTTGCAGATGTCTACGTATCGTAGCAATAGAGTTCTAATGCTTCCTAAAACGCGATATCGCATCTCACTGCTATGTTTCATGATAAGGTATAATATTCATTGCGAAGCGTCATGTATACCTCGTATTCACTTCAAATGAATGTAAATGCGACACTTCCATGCTAGGAAATAGCGTTTGCAGATGTCTACGTATCGTAGCAATAGAGTTCTAATGCTTCTTAAAACGCGATATCGCATCTCACTGCTATGTTTCATGAGAAGATATAATATTCATTATGGAGTGTTATGTATACCTCGTACTCACTTCAAAAGAATGTAAATGCGACCCTTCCATCCTAGGAAATAGCGTTTGCAGATGTCTACGTATCGTAGCAATAGAGTTCTAGTGCTTCTTAGAACGCGATATCGCATCTCACTTCTATGTTTCATGATAAGATATAATATTCATTGCGAAGTGTCATGTATATCTCGTATTCACATCAAAAGAATGTAAACGCGACACTTCCATGCTAGGAAATAGCGTTTGCAGATGTCTACGTATCGCAGCAATAGAGTTCCAATGCTTCCTAAAACGCGATATCGCATCTCTCTTCTATGTTTCATGAGAAGGTATAATATTCATTGCGAAGCGTCATGTATACCTCGTATTCACTTCAAAAGAATGTAAATGCGACACTTCCATGCGAGGAAATAGCGTTTGCAGATGTCTACGTATCGCAGCAATAGAGTTGAATGCTTCCTAAAACGCGATATCGCACCTCTCTTCTATGTTTCATGATAAGGTATAATATTCATTGCGAAGTGTCATGTATACCTCGTATTCACTTCAAAAGAATGTAAATGCGACACTTCCATGCTAGGAAATAGCGTTTGCAGATGTCTACGTATCGTAGCAATAGAGTTCTAATGCTTCTCAAAACGCGATATAGCACCTCATTCCTATGTTTCATGATAAGATATAATATTCATTGCGAAGTGTCATGTATACCTCGTATTCACTTCAAAAGAATGTAAATGCGACACTTCCATGCTAGGAAATAGGGTTTGCAGATGTCTACGTATCGTAGCAATAGAGTTCTAATGCTTCTCAAAACGCGATATAGCACCTCATTCCTATGTTTCATGATGAGATATAATATTCATTGCGAAGTGTCACGTATACCTCGTATTCACTTCAAAAGAATGTAAATGCGATACTTCCATGCTAGGAAATAGCGTTTGCAGATGTCTACGTATCGCAGCAATAGAGATCCAATGCTTCCTAAAACGCGATATCGCATCACTCTTCTATGTTTCATGATAAGGTATAATATTCATTACGAAGTGTCATGTATACCTCGTATTCACTTCAAATGAATGTAAATGCGACACTTCCATGCTAGGAAATAGCGTTTGCAGATGTCTACGTATCGTAGAGTTCTAGTGCTTCTTAGAACGCGATATCGCATCTCACTTCTATGTTTCATGATAAGATATTATATTCATTGCGAAGTGTCATGTATACCTCGTATTCGCTTCAAAAGAATGTAAATGCGACACTTCCATGCTAGGAAGTGGCGTTTGCAGATGTCTACGTATCGTAGCAATAGGGTTCTAATGCTTCTTAAAATGTGATATCGCATCACACATCTATGTTTCATGATAAGATATAATATTCATTTGAAGTGTCATGTATACCTCGATTTCACTTCACAAGAATGTAAATGCGACACTTCCTTGCAAGGAAATATTGTTTGCAGATGTCTACGTATCATAGCAATAGAGTACTAATGCTTCTTAAAACGAGATGTCATATTTCATTTCTATGTTCCGTAATAAGGTATAATATTCATTGTGTAATGTTATGTATACCTCGTATTCACTTCAGTGGAATGTAAGTGCCACATGTCCATGCTAGGAAATAGAGTTTGCAGATGTCTACGCATATTAGCAACAGAGTTCTAATGCTTCTCAAAACGCGATATAGCACCTCATTCCTATGTTTCATGATAAGATATAATATTCATTGCGAAGTGTCATGTATATCTCGTATTCACTTCAAAAGAATGTAAATGCGACACTTCCATGCTAGGAAATAGCGTTTGCAGATGTCTACGTATCGTAGCAATAGAGTTCTAATGCGTCTCAAAACGCGATATAGCACCTCATTCCTATGTTTCATGATAAGATATAATATTCATTGCGAAGTGTCATGTATTCCTCGTATTCACTTCAAAAGAATGTAAATGCGACACTTCCATGCTAGGAAATAGGGTTTGCAGATGTCTACGTATCGTAGCAATAGAGTTCTAATGCTTCTCAAAACGCGATATAGCACCTCATTCCTATGTTTCATGATGGGATATAATATTCATTGCGAAGTGTCACGTATACCTCGTATTCACTTCAAAAGAATGTAAATGCGATACTTCCATGCTAGGAAATAGCGTTTGCAGATGTCTACGTATCGCAGCAATAGAGATCCAATGCTTCCTAAAACGCGATATCGCATCACTCTTCTATGTTTCATGATAAGGTATAATATTCATTACGAAGTGTCATGTATACTTCGTATTCACTTCAAATGAATGCAAATGCGACACTTCCATGCTAGGAAATAGCGTTTGCAGATGTCTACGTATCGTAGAGTTCTAGTGCTTCTTAGAACGCGATATCGCATCTCACTTCTATGTTTCATGATAAGATATTATATTCATTGCGAAGTGTCATGTATACCTCGTATTCACTTCAAAAGAATGTAAATGCGACACTTCCATGCTAGGAAGTGGCGTTTGCAGATGTCTACGTAACGTAGCAATAGGGTTCTAATGCTTCTTAAAATGCGATATCGCATCACACATCTATGTTTCATGATAAGATATAATATTCATTTGAAGTGTCATGTATACCTCGATTTCACTTCACAAGAATGTAAATGCGACACTTCCTTGCAAGGAAATATTGTTTGCAGATGTCTACGTATCACAGCAATAGAGTACTAATGCTTCTTAAAACGAGATGTCGTATTTCATTTCTATGTTTCGTTATAAGATATAATATTCATTGTGTAATGTTATGTATACCTCGTATTCACTTCAGTGGAATGTAAGTGCGAAATTTCCTTGCTAGGAAATAGAGTTTGCAGATGTCTACGTATATAGGCAGTAGAGTTCTAATGCTTCTCAAAACTCGATATAGCACCTCATTCCTATGTTTCATGATAAGATATAATATTCATTGCGAAGTGTCATGTATATCTCGTATTCACATCAAAAGAATGTAAATGCGACACTTCCATGCTAGGAAATAGCGTTTGCAGATGTCTACGTATCGCAGCAATAGAGTTCCAATGATTCCTAAAACGCGATATCGCATCTCTCTTCTATGTTTCATGAGAAGGTATAATATTCATTGCGAAGCGTCATGTATACCTCGTATTCACTTCAAATGAATGTAAATGCGACACTTCCATGCTAGGAAATAGCGTTTGCAGATGTCTACGTATCGTAGCAATAGAGTTCTAATGCTTCCTAAAACGCGATATCGCATCTCACTGCTATGTTTCATGATAAGGTATAATATTCATTGCGAAGCGTCATGTATACCTCGTATTCACTTCAAATGAATGTAAATGCGACACTTCCATGCTAGGAAATAGCGTTTGCAGATGTCTACGTATCGTAGCAATAGAGTTCTAATGCTTCTTAAAACGCGATATCGCATCTCACTGCTATGTTTCATGAGAAGATATAATATTCATTATGGAGTGTTATGTATACCTCGTACTCACTTCAAAAGAATGTAAATGCGACCCTTCCATCCTAGGAAATAGCGTTTGCAGATGTCTACGTATCGTAGCAATAGAGTTCTAGTGCTTCTTAGAACGCGATATCGCATCTCACTTCTATGTTTCATGATAAGATATAATATTCATTGCGAAGTGTCATGTATATCTCGTATTCACATCAAAAGAATGTAAACGCGACACTTCCATGCTAGGAAATAGCGTTTGCAGATGTCTACGTATCGCAGCAATAGAGTTCCAATGCTTCCTAAAACGCGATATCGCATCTCTCTTCTATGTTTCATGAGAAGGTATAATATTCATTGCGAAGCGTCATGTATACCTCGTATTCACTTCAAAAGAATGTAAATGCGACACTTCCATGCGAGGAAATAGCGTTTGCAGATGTCTACGTATCGCAGCAATAGAGTTGAATGCTTCCTAAAACGCGATATCGCACCTCTCTTCTATGTTTCATGATAAGGTATAATATTCATTGCGAAGTGTCATGTATACCTCGTATTCACTTCAAAAGAATGTAAATGCGACACTTCCATGCTAGGAAATAGCGTTTGCAGATGTCTACGTATCGTAGCAATAGAGTTCTAATGCTTCTCAAAACGCGATATAGCACCTCATTCCTATGTTTCATGATAAGATATAATATTCATTGCGAAGTGTCATGTATACCTCGTATTCACTTCAAAAGAATGTAAATGCGACACTTCCATGCTAGGAAATAGGGTTTGCAGATGTCTACGTATCGTAGCAATAGAGTTCTAATGCTTCTCAAAACGCGATATAGCACCTCATTCCTATGTTTCATGATGAGATATAATATTCATTGCGAAGTGTCACGTATACCTCGTATTCACTTCAAAAGAATGTAAATGCGATACTTCCATGCTAGGAAATAGCGTTTGCAGATGTCTACGTATCGCAGCAATAGAGATCCAATGCTTCCTAAAACGCGATATCGCATCACTCTTCTATGTTTCATGATAAGGTATAATATTCATTACGAAGTGTCATGTATACCTCGTATTCACTTCAAATGAATGTAAATGCGACACTTCCATGCTAGGAAATAGCGTTTGCAGATGTCTACGTATCGTAGAGTTCTAGTGCTTCTTAGAACGCGATATCGCATCTCACTTCTATGTTTCATGATAAGATATTATATTCATTGCGAAGTGTCATGTATACCTCGTATTCGCTTCAAAAGAATGTAAATGCGACACTTCCATGCTAGGAAGTGGCGTTTGCAGATGTCTACGTATCGTAGCAATAGGGTTCTAATGCTTCTTAAAATGTGATATCGCATCACACATCTATGTTTCATGATAAGATATAATATTCATTTGAAGTGTCATGTATACCTCGATTTCACTTCACAAGAATGTAAATGCGACACTTCCTTGCAAGGAAATATTGTTTGCAGATGTCTACGTATCACAGCAATAGAGTACTAATGCTTCTTAAAACGAGATGTCGTATTTCATTTCTATGTTTCGTAATAAGATATAATATTCATTGTGTAATGTTATGTATACCTCGTATTCACTTCAGTGGAATGTAAGTGCCACATGTCCATGCTAGGAAATAGAGTTTGCAGATGTCTACGCATATTAGCAATAGAGTTCTAATGCTTCTCAAAACGCGATATAGCACCTCATTCCTATGTTTCATGATAAGATATAATATTCATTGCGAAGTGTCATGTATATCTCGTATTCACTTCAAAAGAATGTAAATGCGACACTTCCATGCGAGGAAATAGCGTTTGCAGATGTCTACGTATCGCAGCAATAGAGTTGAATGCTTCCTAAAACGCGATATCGCACCTCTCTTCTATGTTTCATGATAAGGTATAATATTCATTGCGAAGTGTCATGTGTACCTCGTATTCACTTCAAAAGAATGTAAATGCGACACTTCCATGCTAGGAAATAGCGTTTGCAGATGTCTACGTATCACAGCAATAGAGCACTAATGCTTCTTAAAACGAGATGTCGTATTTCATTTCTATGTTTCGTAATAAGATATAATATTCATTGTGTCATCTTATGTATACCTCGTATTCACTTCAGTGAAATGTAAGTGCGAAATTTCCTTGCAAGGAAATAGAGTTTGCAGATGTCTACGTATCACAGCAATAGAGTACTAATGCTTCTTAAAACGAGATGTCGTATTTCACTTCTATGTTTCGTAATAAGATATAATATTCATTGTGTAATGTTATGTATACCTCGTATACACTTCAGTGGCATGTAAGTGCGAAACTTCCTTGCTAGGAAATAGAGTTTGCAGATGTCTACGTATAATAGCAATAGAGTTCTAATGCTTCTCAAAACGCGATATAGCACCTCATTCCTATGTTTCATGATAAGCTATAATATTCATTGCGAAGTGTCATGTATATCTCGTATTCACTTCAAAAGAATGTAAATGCGACACTTCCATGCTAGGAAATAGCGGTTGCGGATGTCTACGTATCGCTGCAATAGAGTTCTAATGCTTCCTAAAACGCGATATCGCGTCTCTCTTCTATGTTTCATGATAAGGTATAATATTCATTGAAAGTGTCATGTATACCTCGTATTCACTTCAAGTGAATGTAAATGCGACACTTCCATGCTAGGAAATAGCTTCTGCAGATGTCTACGTATCGTAGCAATAGAGTTCTAATGCTTCTTAAAGCGCGATATCGCATCTCACTGCTATGTTTCATGATAGGATATAATATTCATTATGGAGTGTTATGTATACCTCGTACTCACTTCAAAAGAATGTAAATGCGACACTTCCATGCTAGGAAATAGCCTTTGCAGATGTCTACGTATCGTAGCTATAGAGTTCTAATGCTTCTCAAAACGCGATATAGCACCTCATTCCTATGTTTCATGATAAGATATAATATTCATTGCGAAGTGTCATGTATACCACGTATTCACTTCAAATGAATGTAAATGCGAGACTTCCATGCTAGGAAAATTGCGTTTGCAGATGTCTACGTATCGTAGCAATAGAGTTCTAATGCTTCCTAAAACGCGATATCGCATCTCACTGCTATGTTTCATGATAAGGTATAATATTCATTGCGAAGCGTCATGTAAACCTCGTATTCACTTCAAATGAATGTAAATGCGACACTTCCATGCTAGGAAATAGCGTTTGCAGATGTCTACGTATCGTAGCAATAGAGTTCTAATGCTTCTTAAAACGCGATATCGCATCTCACTGCTATGTTTCATGAGAAGATATAATATTCATTATGGAGTGTTATGTATACCTCGTACTCACTTCAAAAGAATGTAAATGCGACCCTTCCATCCTAGGAAATAGCGTTTGCAGATGTCTACGTATCGTAGCAATAGAGTTCTAGTGCTTCTTAAAACGCGATATCGCATCTCACTTCTATGTTTCATGATAAGATATAATATTCATTGCGAAGTGTCATGTATATCTCGTATTCACATCAAAAGAATGTAAACGCGACACTTCCATGCTAGGAAATAGCGTTTGCAGATGTCTACGTATCGCAGCAATAGAGTTCCAATGCTTCCTAAAACGCGATATCGCATCTCTCTTCTATGTTTCATGAGAAGGTATAATATTCATTGCGAAGCGTCATGTATACCTCGTATTCACTTCACAAGAATGTAAATGCGACACTTCCTTGCTAGGAAATATTGTTTGCAGATGTCTACGTATCATAGCAATAGAGTACTAATGCTTCTTAAAACGAGATGTCGTATTTCATTTCTATGTTCCGTAATAAGGTATAATATTCATTGTGTAATGTTATGTATACCTCGTATTCACTTCAGTGGAATGTAAGTGCCACATGTCCATGCTAGGAAATAGAGTTTGCAGATGTCTACGCATATTAGCAATAGAGTTCTAATGCTTCTCAAAACGCGATATAGCACCTCATTCCTATGTTTCATGATAAGATATAATATTCATTGCGAAGTGTCATGTATATCTCGTATTCACTTCAAAAGAATGTAAATGCGACACTTCCATGCGAGGAAATAGCGTTTGCAGATGTCTACGTATCGCAGCAATAGAGTTGAATGCTTCCTAAAACGCGATATCGCACCTCTCTTCTATGTTTCATGATAAGGTATAATATTCATTGCGAAGTGTCATGTATACCTCGTATTCACTTCAAAAGAATGTAAATGCGACACTTCCATGCTAGGAAATTGCGTTTGCAGATGTCTACGTATCGTAGCAATAGAGTTCTAATGCTTCTCAAAACGCGATATAGCACCTCATTCCTATGTTTCATGATAAGATATAATATTCATTGCGAAGTGTCATGTATATCTCGTATTCACATCAAAAGAATGTAAACGCGACACTTCCATGCTAGGAAATAGCGTTTGCAGATGTCTACGTATCGCAGCAATAGAGTTCCAATGCTTCCTAAAACGCGATATCGCATCTCTCTTCTATGTTTCATGAGAAGGTATAATATTCATTGCGAAGCGTCATGTATACCTCGTATTCACTTCACAAGAATGTAAATGCGACACTTCCTTGCTAGGAAATATTGTTTGCAGATGTCTACGTATCATAGCAATAGAGTACTAATGCTTCTTAAAACGAGATGTCATATTTCATTTCTATGTTCCGTAATAAGGTATAATATTCATTGTGTAATGTTATGTATACCTCGTATTCACTTCAGTGGAATGTAAGTGCCACATGTCCATGCTAGGAAATAGAGTTTGCAGATGTCTACGCATATTAGCAACAGAGTTCTAATGCTTCTCAAAACGCGATATAGCACCTCATTCCTATGTTTCATGATAAGATATAATATTCATTGCGAAGTGTCATGTATATCTCGTATTCACTTTAAAAGAATGTAAATGCGACACTTCCATGCTAGGAAATAGCGTTTGCAGATGTCTACGTATCGTAGCAATAGAGTTCTAATGCGTCTCAAAACGCGATATAGCACCTCATTCCTATGTTTCATGATAAGATATAATATTCATTGCGAAGTGTCATGTATACCTCGTATTCACTTCAAAAGAATGTAAATGCGACACTTCCATGCTAGGAAATAGGGTTTGCAGATGTCTACGTATCGTAGCAATAGAGTTCTAATGCTTCTCAAAACGCGATATAGCACCTCATTCCTATGTTTCATGATGAGATATAATATTCATTGCGAAGTGTCACGTATACCTCGTATTCACTTCAATAGAATGTAAATGCGATACTTCCATGCTAGGAAATAGCGTTTGCAGATGTCTACGTATCGCAGCAATAGAGATCCAATGCTTCCTAAAACGCGATATCGCATCACTCTTCTATGTTTCATGATAAGGTATAATATTCATTACGAAGTGTCATGTATACCTCGTATTCACTTCAAATGAATGCAAATGCGACACTTCCATGCTAGGAAATAGCGTTTGCAGATGTCTACGTATCGTAGAGTTCTAGTGCTTCTTAGAACGCGATATCGCATCTCACTTCTATGTTTCATGATAAGATATTATATTCATTGCGAAGTGTCATGTATACCTCGTATTCACTTCAAAAGAATGTAAATGCGACACTTCCATGCTAGGAAGTGGCGTTTGCAGATGTCTACGTAACGTAGCAATAGGGTTCTAATGCTTCTTAAAATGCGATATCGCATCACACATCTATGTTTCATGATAAGATATAATATTCATTTGAAGTGTCATGTATACCTCGATTTCACTTCACAAGAATGTAAATGCGACACTTCCTTGCAAGGAAATATTGTTTGCAGATGTCTACGTATCACAGCAATAGAGTACTAATGCTTCTTAAAACGAGATGTCGTATTTCATTTCTATGTTTCGTTATAAGATATAATATTCATTGTGTAATGTTATGTATACCTCGTATTCACTTCAGTGGAATGTAAGTGCGAAATTTCCTTGCTAGGAAATAGAGTTTGCAGATGTCTACGTATATAGGCAGTAGAGTTCTAATGCTTCTCAAAACTCGATATAGCACCTCATTCCTATGTTTCATGATAAGATATAATATTCATTGCGAAGTGTCATGTATATCTCGTATTCACATCAAAAGAATGTAAATGCGACACTTCCATGCTAGGAAATAGCGTTTGCAGATGTCTACGTATCGCAGCAATAGAGTTCCAATGCTTCCTAAAACGCGATATCGCATCTCTCTTCTATGTTTCATGAGAAGGTATAATATTCATTGCGAAGCGTCATGTATACCTCGTATTCACTTCAAATGAATGTAAATGCGACACTTCCATGCTAGGAAATAGCGTCTGCAGATGTCTACGTATCGTAGCAATAGAGTTCTAATGCTTCCTAAAACGCGATATCGCATCTCACTGCTATGTTTCATGATAAGGTATAATATTCATTGCGAAGCGTCATGTATACCTCGTATTCACTTCAAATGAATGTAAATGCGACACTTCCATGCTAGGAAATAGCGTTTGCAGATGTCTACGTATCGTAGCAATAGAGTTCTAATGCTTCTTAAAACGCGATATCGCATCTCACTGCTATGTTTCATGAGAAGATATAATATTCATTATGGAGTGTTATGTATACCTCGTACTCACTTCAAAAGAATGTAAATGCGACCCTTCCATCCTAGGAAATAGCGTTTGCAGATGTCTACGTATCGTAGCAATAGAGTTCTAGTGCTTCTTAGAACGCGATATCGCATCTCACTTCTATGTTTCATGATAAGATATAATATTCATTGCGAAGTGTCATGTATATCTCGTATTCACATCAAAAGAATGTAAATGCGACACTTCCATGCTAGGAAATAGCGTTTGCAGATGTCTACGTATCGCAGCAATAGAGTTCCAATGCTTCCTAAAACGCGATATCGCACCTCTCTTCTATGTTTCATGAGAAGGTATAATATTCATTGCGAAGCGTCATGTATACCTCGTATTCACTTCAAAAGAATGTAAATGCGACACTTCCATGCGAGGAAATAGCGTTTGCAGATGTCTACGTATCGCAGCAATAGAGTTGAATGCTTCCTAAAACGCGATATCGCACCTCTCTTCTATGTTTCATGATAAGGTATAATATTCATTGCGAAGTGTCATGTGTACCTCGTATTCACTTCAAAAGAATGTAAATGCGACACTTCCATGCTAGGAAATAGCGTTTGCAGATGTCTACGTATCGTAGCAATAGGGTTCTAATGCTTCTCAAAACGCGATATAGCACCTCATTCCTATGTTTCATGATAAGATATAATATTCATTGCGAAGTGTCATGTATACCTCGTATTCACTTCAAAAGAATGTAAATGCGACACTTCCATGCTAGGAAATAGCGTTTGCAGATGTCTACGTATCGCAGCAATAGAGATCCAATGCTTCCTAAAACGCGATATCGCATCACTCTTCTATGATTCTTGATAAGGTATAATATTCATAGCGAAGTGTCATGTATGTCTCGTATTCACTTCAAATGAATGTAAATAAGACACTTCCATGCTAGGAAATAGCGTTTGCAGATGTCTACGTATCACAGCAATAGAGCACTAATGCTTCTTAAAACGAGATGTCGTATTTCATTTCTATGTTTCGTAATAAGATATAATATTCATTGTGTCATCTTATGTATACCTCGTATTCACTTCAGTGAAATGTAAGTGCGAAATTTCCTTGCTAGGAAATAGAGTTTGCAGATGTCTACGTATCACAGCAATAGAGTACTAATGCTTCTTAAAACGAGATGTCGTATTTCACTTCTATGTTTCGTAATAAGATATAATATTCATTGTGTAATGTTATGTATACCTCGTATACACTTCAGTGGCATGTAAGTGCGAAACTTCCTTGCTAGGAAATAGAGTTTGCAGATGTCTACGTATAATAGCAATAGAGTTCTAATGCTTCTCAAAACGCGATATAGCACCTCATTCCTATGTTTCATGATAAGCTATAATATTCATTGCGAAGTGTCATGTATATCTCGTATTCACTTCAAAAGAATGTAAATGCGACACTTCCATGCTAGGAAATAGCGGTTGCGGATGTCTACGTATCGCTGCAATAGAGTTCTAATGCTTCCTAAAACGCGATATCGCATCTCTCTTCTATGTTTCATGATAAGGTATAATATTCATTGAAAGTGTCATGTATACCTCGTATTCACTTCAAGTGAATGTAAATGCGACACTTCCATGCTAGGAAATAGCTTCTGCAGATGTCTACGTATCGTAGCAATAGAGTTCTAATGCTTCTTAAAGCGCGATATCGCATCTCACTGCTATGTTTCATGATAGGATATAATATTCATTATGGAGTGTTATGTATACCTCGTACTCACTTCAAAAGAATGTAAATGCGACACTTCCATGCTAGGAAATAGCCTTTGCAGATGTCTACGTATCGTAGCTATAGAGTTCTAATGCTTCTCAAAACGCGATATAGCACCTCATTCCTATGTTTCATGATAAGATATAATATTCATTGCGAAGTGTCATGTATACCACGTATTCACTTCAAATGAATGTAAATGCGAGACTTCCATGCTAGGAAAATTGCGTTTGCAGATGTCTACGTATCGTAGCAATAGAGTTCTAATGCTTCCTAAAACGCGATATCGCATCTCACTGCTATGTTTCATGATAAGGTATAATATTCATTGCGAAGCGTCATGTATACCTCGTATTCACTTCAAATGAATGTAAATGCGACACTTCCATGCTAGGAAATAGCGTTTGCAGATGTCTACGTATCGTAGCAATAGAGTTCTAATGCTTCTTAAAACGCGATATCGCATCTCACTGCTATGTTTCATGAGAAGATATAATATTCATTATGGAGTGTTATGTATACCTCGTACTCACTTCAAAAGAATGTAAATGCGACCCTTCCATCCTAGGAAATAGCGTTTGCAGATGTCTACGTATCGTAGCAATAGAGTTCTAGTGCTTCTTAGAACGCGAAATCGCATCTCACTTCTATGTTTCATGATAAGATATAATATTCATTGCGAAGTGTCATGTATATCTCGTATTCACATCAAAAGAATGTAAACGCGACACTTCCATGCTAGGAAATAGCGTTTGCAGATGTCTACGTATCGCAGCAATAGAGTTCCAGTGCTTCCTAAAACGCGATATCGCATCTCTCTTCTATGTTTCATGAGAAGGTATAATATTCATTGCGAAGCGTCATGTATACCTCGTATTCACTTCACAAGAATGTAAATGCGACACTTCCTTGCTAGGAAATATTGTTTGCAGATGTCTACGTATCATAGCAATAGAGTACTAATGCTTCTTAAAACGAGATGTCGTATTTCATTTCTATGTTCCGTAATAAGGTATAATATTCATTGTGTAATGTTATGTATACCTCGTATTCACTTCAGTGGAATGTAAGTGCCACATGTCCATGCTAGGAAATAGAGTTTGCAGATGTCTACGCATATTAGCAATAGAGTTCTAATGCTCCTCAAAACGCGATATAGCACCTCATTCCTATGTTTCATGATAAGATATAATATTCATTGCGAAGTGTCATGTATATCTCGTATTCACTTCAAAAGAATGTAAATGCGACACTTCCATGCGAGGAAATAGCGTTTGCAGATGTCTACGTATCGCAGCAATAGAGTTGAATGCTTCCTAAAACGCGATATCGCACCTCTCTTCTATGTTTCATGATAAGGTATAATATTCATTGCGAAGTGTCATGTATACCTCGTATTCACTTCAAAAGAATGTAAATGCGACACTTCCATGCTAGGAAATAGCGTTTGCAGATGTCTACGTATCGTAGCAATAGAGTTCTAATGCTTCTCAAAACGCGATATAGCACCTCATTCCTATGTTTCATGATAAGATATAATATTCATTGCGAAGTGTCATGTATACCTCGTATTCACTTCAAAAGAATGTAAATGCGACACTTCCATGCTAGGAAATAGCGTTTGCAGATGTCTACGTATCGCAGCAATAGAGATCCAATGCTTCCTAAAACGCGATATCGCATCACTCTTCTATGATTCATGATAAGGTATAATATTCATAGCGAAGTGTCATGTATACCTCGTATTCACTTCAAATGAATGTAAATAAGACACTTACATGCTAGGAAATAGCGTTTGCAGATGTCTACGTATCACAGCAATAGAGCACTAATGCTTCTTAAAACGAGATGTCGTATTTCATTTCTATGTTTCGTAATAAGATATAATATTCATTGTGTAATCTTATGTATACCTCGTATTCACTTCAGTGAAATGTAAGTGCGAAATTTCCTTGCTAGGAAATAGAGTTTGCAGATGTCTACGTATCACAGCAATAGAGTACTAATGCTTCTTAAAACGAGATGTCGTATTTCACTTCTATGTTTCGTAATAAGATATAATATTCATTGTGTAATGTTATGTATACCTCGTATACACTTCAGTGGCATGTAAGTGCGAAACTTCCTTGCTAGGAAATAGAGTTTGCAGATGTCTACGTATAATAGCAATAGAGTTCTAATGCTTCTCAAAACGCGATATAGCACCTCATCCCTATGTTTCATGATAAGCTATAATATTCATTGCGAAGTGTCATGTATATCTCGTATTCACTTCAAAAGAATGTAAATGCGACACTTCCATGCTAGGAAATAGCGGTTGCGGATGTCTACGTATCGCAGCAATAGAGTTCTAATGCTTCCTAAAACGCGATATCGCATCTCTCTTCTATGTTTCATGATAAGGTATAATATTCATTGAAAGTGTCATGTATACCTCGTATTCACTTCAAGTGAATGTAAATGCGACACTTCCATGCTAGGAAATAGCTTCTGCAGATGTCTACGTATCGTAGCAATAGAGTTCTAATGCTTCTTAAAACGCGATATCGCATCTCACTGCTATGTTTCATGATAAGATATAATATTCATTATGGAGTGTTATGTATACCTCGTACTCACTTCAAAAGAATGTAAATGCGACACTTCCATGCTAGGAAATAGCCTTTGCAGATGTCTACGTATCGTAGCTATAGAGTTCTAATGCTTCTCAAAACGCGATATAGCACCTCATTCCTATGTTTCATGATAAGATATAATATTCATTGCGAAGTGTCATGTATACCTCGTATTCACTTGAAAAGAATGTAAATGCGACACTTCCATGCTAGACAATAGCGTTTGCAGATGTCTACGTATCGCAGCAATAGAGTTCCAATGCTTCCTAAAACGCGATATCGCATCACTCTTCTATGTTTCATGATAAGGTATAATATTCATTACGAAGTGTCATGTATATCTCGTATTCACTTCAAATGAATGTAAATGCGACACTTCCATGCTAGGAAATAGCCTTTGCAGATGTCTACGTATCGTAGCTATAGAGTTCTAATGCTTCTCAAAACGCGATATAGCACCTCATTCCTATGTTTCATGATAAGATATAATATTCATTGCGAAGTGTCATGTATACCTCGTATTCACTTGAAAAGAATGTAAATGCGACACTTCCATGCTAGAAAATAGCGTTTGCAGATGTCTACGTATCGCAGCAATAGAGTTCCAATGCTTCCTAAAACGCGATATCGCATCACTCTTCTATGTTTCATGATAAGGTATAATATTCATTACGAAGTGTCATGTATATCTCGTATTCACTTCAAATGAATGTAAATGCGACACTTCCATGCTAGGAAATAGCGTTTGCAGATGTCTACGTATCGTAGCAATAGATTTCTAATGCTTCTTAGAACGCGATATCGCATCTCACTTCTATGTTTCATGATAAGATATAATATTCAGTGCGAAGTGTTATGTATACCTCGTATTCACTTCTATCGAATGTAAATGCGACACTTCCATGCTAGGAAATGGCGTTTGCAGATGTCTACGTAACGTAGCAATAGAGTTCTAATGCTTCTTAAAACGCGATATCGCATCTCACTGCTATGTTTCATGATAAGATATAATATTCATTGCGAAGTGTCATGCATATCTCGTATTCACTTCAAAAGAATGTAAATGCGACCCTTCCATGCTAGGAAATAGCCTTTGCAGATGTCTACGTATCGTAGCAATAGAGTTCTAATGCTTCTCAAAACGCGATATAGCACCTCATTCCTATGTTTCATGATAAGCTATAATATTCATTGCAAAGTGTCATGTATATCTCGTATTCACTTAAAAAGAATGTAAATGCGACACTTCCATGCTAGGAAATATTGTTTGCAGATGTCTACGTATCACAGCAATAG
Source organism: Xylocopa sonorina (assembly GCF_050948175.1). Taxonomy (NCBI): domain Eukaryota; kingdom Metazoa; phylum Arthropoda; class Insecta; order Hymenoptera; family Apidae; genus Xylocopa; species Xylocopa sonorina. The sequence continues at coordinate 385,140 of NW_027490361.1, forward strand.
AGTACTAATGCTTCTTAAAACGAGATGTCGTATTTCACTTCTATGCTTCTTAATAAGATATAATATTCATTGTGTAATGTTATGTATACCTCGTATTCACTTCAGTGGAATGTAAGTGCGAAATTTCCTTGCTAGGAAATAGAGTTTGCTGATGTCTACGTATAATAGCAGTAGAGTTCTAATGCTTCTCAAAACGCGATATAGCTACTCTTTCCTATGTTTCATGAGAAGATATAATATTCATTGCGAAGTGTCATGTATATCTCGTATTCACTTCAAAAGAATGTAAATGCGACACTTCCATGCTAGGAAATAGCGTTTGCAGATGCCTACGTATCGCAGCAATAGAGTCCTAATGCTTCCTAAAACGCGATATCGCATCTCACTGCTATGTTTCATGATAAGATATAATATTCATTATGGAGTGTTATGTATACCTCGTACTCACTTCAAATGAATGTAAATGTGACACTTCAATGCTAGGAAATAGCGTTTGCAGATGTCTACGTATCGTAGCAATAGAGTTCTAATGCTTCTTAAAACGCGATATCGCATCTCACTGCTATGTTTCATGATAAGATATAATATTCATTATGGAGTGTTATGTATACCTCGTACTCACTTCAAAAGAATGTAAATGCGACCCTTCCATGCTAGGAAATAGACTTTGCAGATGTCTACGTATCGCAACAATAGAGTTTTAATGCTTCCTAAAACGCGATATCGCATCTCACTGCTATGTTTCATGATAAGGTATAATATTCATTGCGAAGCGTCATGTATACCTCGTATTCACTTCAAATGAATGTAAATGCGACACTTCCATGCTAGGAAATAGCGTTTGCAGATGTCTACGTATCGTAGCAATAGAGTTCTAATGCTTCTTAAAACGCGATATCGCATCTCACTGCTATGTTTCATGAGAAGATATAATATTCATTATGGAGTGTTATGTATACCTCGTACTCACTTCAAAAGAATGTAAATGCGACCCTTCCATCCTAAGAAATAGCGTTTGCAGATGTCTACGTATCGTAGCAATAGAGTTCTAGTGCTTCTTAGAACGCGATATCGCATCTCACTTCTATGTTTCATGATAAGATATAATATTCATTGCGAAGTGTCATGTATAACTCGTATTCACATCAAAAGAATGTAAACGCGACACTTCCATGCTAGGAAATAGCGTTTGCAGATGTCTACGTATCGCAGCAATAGAGTTCCAATGCTTCCTAAAACGCGATATCGCATCTCTCTTCTATGTTTCATGAGAAGGTATAATATTCTTTGCGAAGCGTCATGTATACCTCGTATTCACTTCACAAGAATGTAAATGCGACACTTCCTTGCTAGGAAATATTGTTTGCAGATGTCTACGTATCATAGCAATAGAGTACTAATGCTTCTTAAAACGAGATGTCGTATTTCATTTCTATGTTCCGTAATAAGGTATAATATTCATTGTGTAATGTTATGTATACCTCGTATTCACTTCAGTGGAATGTAAGTGCCACATGTCCATGCTAGGAAATAGAGTTTGCAGATGTCTACGCATATTAGCAATAGAGTTCTAATGCTTCCTAAAACGCGATATCGCATCACTCTTCTATGTTTCATGATATGGTATAATATTCATTACGAAGTGTCATGTATACCTCGTATTCACTTCAAAAGAATGTAAATGCGACACTTCCATGCTAGGAAATAGCGTTTGCAGATGTCTACGTATCGCAGCAATAGAGATCCAATGCTTCCTAAAACGCGATATCGCATCACTCTTCTATGATTCATGATAAGGTATAATATTCATAGCGAAGTGTCATGTATACCTCGTATTCACTTCAAATGAATGTAAATGCGACACTTCCATGCTAGGAAATAGCGTTTGCAGATGTCTACGTATCGTAGCAATAGAGTTCTAATGCTTCTTAAAACGCGATATCGCATCTCACTGCTATGTTTCATGATAAGATATAATATTCATTATGGAGTGATATGTATACCTCGTACTCACTTCAAAAGAAAGTAAATGCCACACTTCCATGCTAGGAAATAGCGTTTGCAGATGTCTACGTATCACAGCAATAGAGTACTAATGCTTCTTAAAACGAGATCTCGTATTTCATTTCTATGTTCCGTAATAAGATATAATATTCATTGTGTAATGTTATGTATACCTCGTATTCACTTCAGTGGAATGTAAGTGCGAAATTTCCTTGCTAGGAAATAGCGTTTGCAGATGTCTACGTATCGTAGCAATAGAGTTCTAATGCTTCTTAAAACGCGATATCGCATCTCACTGCTATGTTTCATGAGAAGATATAATATTCATTGCGAAGTGTCATGTATACCTCGTATTCACTTCAAAAGAACGTAAATAAGACACTTCCATGCTAGGAAATAGCGTTTGCAGATGTCTACGTATCACAGCAATAGAGCACTAATGCTTCTTAAAACGAGATGTCGTATTTCATTTCTATGTTTCGTAATAAGATATAATATTCATTGTGTAATCTTATGTATACCTCGTATTCACTTCAGTGGAATGTAAGTGCGAAATTTCCTTGCTAGGAAATAGAGTTTGCAGATGTCTATGTATAGTAGCAATAGAGTTCTAATGCTTCTCAAAACGCGATATAGCTACTCTTTCCTATGCTTCATGATAAGATATAATATTCATTGCGAATTGTCATGTATATCTCGTATTCACTTCAATAGAATGTAAATGCGACACTTCCATGCTAGGAAATAGCGTTTGCAGATGTCTACGTATCGCAGCAATAGAGTCCTAATGCTTCCTAAAACGCGATATCGCATCTCACTGCTATGTTTCATGATAAGATATAATATTCATTTGAAGTGTCATGTATATCTCGTATTCACTTCAAAAGAATGTAAATGCGACACTTCCATGCTAGGAAATAGCGGTTGCGGATGTCTACGTATCGCAGCAATAGAGTTCTAATGCTTCCTAAAACGCGATATCGCATCTCACTGCTATGTTTCATGATAAGATATAATATTCATTATGGAGTGTTATGTATACCTCGTACTCACTTCAAATGAATGTAAATGTGACACTTCAATGCTAGGAAATAGCGTTTGCAGATGTCTACGTATCGTAGCAATAGAGTTCTAATGCTTCTTAAAACGCGATATCGCATCTCACTGCTATGTTTCATGATAAGATATAATATTCATTATGGAGTGTTATGTATACCTCGTACTCACTTCAAAAGAATGTAAATGCGACCCTTCCATGCTAGGAAATAGCCTTTGCAGATGTCTACGTATCGCAGCAATAGAGTTTTAATGCTTCCTAAAACGCGATATCGCACCTCTCTTCTATGTTTCATGATAAGGTATAATATTCATTGCGATGTGCCATGTATACCTCGTATTCACTTCAAATGAATGTAAATGCGACACTTCCATGCTAGGAAATAGCGTTTGCAGATGTCTACGTATCGTACAGTTCTAGTGATTCTTAGAACGCGATATCGCATCTCACTTCTATGTTTCATGATAAGATATAATATTCATTGCGAAGTGTCATGTATACCTCGTATTCACTTCAAAAGAATGTAAATGCGACACTTCCATGCTAGGAAGTGGCGTTTGCAGATGTCTACGTATCGTAGCAATAGGGTTCTAATGCTTCTTAAAATGCGATATCGCATCACACATCTATGTTTCATGATAAGATATAATATTCATTTGAAGTGTCATGTATACCTCGATTTCACTTCACAAGAATGTAAATGCGACACTTCCTTGCAAGGAAATATTGTTTGCAGATGTCTACGTATCACAGCAATAGAGTACTAATGCTTCTTAAAACGAGATGTCGTATTTCATTTCTATGTTTCGTAATAAGATATAATATTCATTGTGTAATGTTATGTATACCTCGCATTCACTTCAGTGGAATGTAAGTGCGAAATTTCCTTGCTAGGAAATAGAGTTTGCAGATGTCTACGTATATAGGCAGTAGAGTTCTAATGCTTCTCAAAACTCGATATAGCACCTCATTCCTATGTTTCATGATAAGATATAATATTCATTGCGAAGTGTCATGTATATCTCGTATTCACATCAAAAGAATGTAAATGCGACACTTCCATGCTAGGAAATAGCGTTTGCAGATGTCTACGTATCGCAGCAATAGAGTTCTAATGCTTCCTAAAACGCGATATCGCATCTCACTGCTATGTTTCATGATAAGGTATAATATTCATTGCGAAGCGTCATGTATACCTCGTATTCACTTCAAATGAATGTAAATGCGACACTTCCATGCTAGGAAATAGCGTTTGCAGATGTCTACGTATCGTAGCAATAGAGTTCTAATGCTTCTTAAAACGCGATATCGCATCTCACTGCAATGTTTCATGAGAAGATATAATATTCATTATGGAGTGTTATGTATACCTCGTACTCACTTCAAAAGAATGTAAATGCGACCCTTCCATCCTAGGAAATAGCGTTTGCAGATGTCTACGTATCGTAGCAATAGAGTGCTAGTGCTTCTTAGAACGCGATATCGCATCTCACTTCTATGTTTCATGATAAGATATAATATTCATTGCGAAGTGTCATGTATATCTCGTATTCACATCAAAAGAATGTAAACGCGACACTTCCATGCTAGGAAATAGCGTTTGCAGATGTCTACGTATCGCAGCAATAGAGTTCCAATGCTTCCTAAAACGCGATATCGCATCTCTCTTCTATGATTCATGAGAAGGTATAATATTCATTGCGAAGCGTCATGTATACCTCGTATTCACTTCACAAGAATGTAAATGCGACACTTCCTTTCTAGGAAATATTGTTTGCAGATGTCAACGTATCATAGCAATAGAGTACTAATGCTTCTTAAAACGAGATGTCGTATTTCATTTCTATGTTCCGTAATAAGGTATAATATTCATTGTGTAATGTTATGTATACCTCGTATTCACTTCAGTGGAATGTAAGTGCCACATGTCCATGCTAGGAAATAGAGTTTGCAGATGTCTACGCATATTAGCAATAGAGTTCTAATGCTTCCTAAAACGCGATATCGCATCACTCTCCTATGTTTCATGATATGGTATAATATTCATTACGAAGTGTCATGTATACCTCGTATTCACTTCAAAGGAATGTAAATGCGACACTTCCATGCTAGGAAATAGCGTTTGCAGATGTCTACGTATCGCAGCAATAGAGTTCCAATGCTTCCTAAAACGCGATATCGCATCACTCTTCTATGTTTCATGATATGGTATAATATTCATTACGAAGTGTCATGTATACCTCGTATTCACTTCGAATGAATGTAAATGCGACACTTCCATGCTAGGAAATAGCGTTTGCAGATGTCTACGTATCGCAGCAATAGAGATCCAATGCTTCCTAAAACGCAATATCGCATCACTCTTCTATGTTTCATGATAAGGTATAATATTCATTACGAAGTGTCATGTATACAACGTATTCACTTCAAATGATTGTAAATGCGACACTTCCATGCTAGGAAAATTGCGTTTGCAGATGTCTACGTATCGTAGCAATAGAGTTCTAATGCTTCATAAAACGCGATATCGCATCTCACTGCTATGTTTCATGATAAGGTATAATATTCATTGCGAAGAGTCATGTATACCTCGTATTCACTTCAAATGAATGTAAATGCGACACTTCCATGCTAGGAAATAGCGTTTGCAGATGTCTGCGTATCCTAGCAATAGAGTACTAATGCTTCTTAAAACGAGATCTCGTATTTCATTTCTATGTTCCGTAATAAGATATAATATTCATTGTGTAATGTTATGTATACCTCGTATTCACTTCAGTGGAATGTAAGTGCGAAATTTCCTTGCTAGGAAATAGCGTTTGCAGATGTCTACGTATCGTAGCAATAGAGTTGTAATGCTTCTTAAAACGCGATATCGCATCTCACTGCTATGTTTCATGAGAAGATATAATATTCATTGCGAAGTGTCATGTATACCTCGTATTCACTTCAAAAGAACGTAAATAAGACACTTCCATGCTAGGAAATAGCGTTTGCAGATGTCTACGTAGCACAGCAATAGAGCACTAATGCTTCTTAAAACGAGATGTCGTATTTCATTTCTATGTTTCGTAATAAGATATAATATTCATTGTGTAATCTTATGTATACCTCGTATTCACTTCAGTGGAATGTAAGTGCGAAATTTCCTTGCTAGGAAATAGAGTTTGCAGATGTCTATGTATAATAGCAATAGAGTTCTAATGCTTCTCAAAACGCGACATAGCTACTAATTCCTATGCTTCATGATAAGATATAATATTCATTGCGAAGTGTCATGTATATCTCGTATTCACTTCAAAAGAATGTAAATGCGACACATCCATGCTAGGAAATAGCGTTTGCAGATGTCTACGTATCGCAGCAATAGAGTCCTAATGCTTCCTAAAACGCGATATCGCATCTCACTGCTATGTTTCATGATAAGATATAATATTCATTATGGAGTGTTATGTATACCTCGTACTCACTTCAAATGAATGTAAATGTGACACTTCAATGCTAGGAAATAGCGTTTGCAGATGTCTACGTATCGTAGCAATAGAGTTCTAATGCTTCTTAAAACGCGATATCGCATCTCACTGCTATGTTTCATGATAAGATATAATATTCATTATGGAGTGTTATGTATACCTCGTACTCACTTCAAAAGAATGTAAATGCGACCCTTCCATGCTAGGAAATAGCCTTTGCAGATGTCTACGTATCGCAGCAATAGAGTTTTAATGCTTCCTAAAACGCGATATCGCACCTCTCTTCTATGTTTCATGATAAGGTATAATATACATTGCGATGTGCCATGTATACCTCGTATTCACTTCAAATGAATGTAAATGCGACACTTCCATGCTAGGAAATAGCGTTTGCAGATGTCTACGTATCGTAGAGTTCTAGTGATTCTTAGAACGCGATATCGCATCTCACTTCTATGTTTCATGATAAGATATAATATTCATTGCGAAGTGTCATGTATACCTCGTATTCACTTCAAAAGAATGTAAATGCGACACTTCCATGCTAGGAAGTGGCGTTTGCAGATGTCTACGTATCGTAGCAATAGGGTTCTAATGCTTCTTAAAATGCGATATCGCATCACACATCTATGTTTCATGATAAGATATAATATTCATTTGAAGTGTCATGTATACCTCGATTTCACTTCACAAGAATGTAAATGCGACACTTCCTTGCAAGGAAATATTGTTTGCAGATGTCTACGTATCACAGCAATAGAGTACTAATGCTTCTTAAAACGAGATGTCGTATTTCATTTCTATGTTTCGTAATAAGATATAATATTCATTGTGTAATGTTATGTATACCTCGCATTCACTTCAGTGGAATGTAAGTGCGAAATTTCCTTGCTAGGAAATAGAGTTTGCAGATGTCTACGTATATAGGCAGTAGAGTTCTAATGCTTCTCAAAACTCGATATAGCACCTCATTCCTATGTTTCATGATAAGATATAATATTCATTGCGAAGTGTCATGTATATCTCGTATTCACATCAAAAGAATGTAAATGCGACACTTCCATGCTAGGAAATAGCGTTTGCAGATGTCTACGTATCGCAGCAATAGAGTTCTAATGCTTCCTAAAACGCGATATCGCATCTCACTGCTATGTTTCATGATAAGGTATAATATTCATTGCGAAGCGTCATGTATACCTCGTATTCACTTCAAATGAATGTAAATGCGACACTTCCATGCTAGGAAATAGCGTTTGCAGATGTCTACGTATCGTAGCAATAGAGTTCTAATGCTTCTTAAAACGCGATATCGCATCTCACTGCTATGTTTCATGAGAAGATATAATATTCATTATGGAGTGTTATGTATACCTCGTACTCACTTCAAAAGAATGTAAATGCGACCCTTCCATCCTAGGAAATAGCGTTTGCAGATGTCTACGTATCGTAGCAATAGAGTTCTAGTGCTTCTTAGAACGCGATATCGCATCTCACTTCTATGTTTCATGATAAGATATAATATTCATTGCGAAGTGTCATGTATATCTCGTATTCACATCAAAAGAATGTAAACGCGACACTTCCATGCTAGGAAATAGCGTTTGCAGATGTCTACGTATCGCAGCAATAGAGTTCCAATGCTTCCTAAAACGCGATATCGCATCTCTCTTCTATGATTCATGAGAAGGTATAATATTCATTGCGAAGCGTCATGTATACCTCGTATTCACTTCACAAGAATGTAAATGCGACACTTCCTTTCTAGGAAATATTGTTTGCAGATGTCTACGTATCATAGCAATAGAGTACTAATGCTTCTTAAAACGAGATGTCGTATTTCATTTCTATGTTCCGTAATAAGGTATAATATTCATTGTGTAATGTTATGTATACCTCGTATTCACTTCAGTGGAATGTAAGTGCCACATGTCCATGCTAGGAAATAGAGTTTGCAGATGTCTACGCATATTAGCAATAGAGTTCTAATGCTTCCTAAAACGCGATATCGCATCACTCTTCTATGTTTCATGATATGGTATAATATTCATTACGAAGTGTCATGTATACCTCGTATTCACTTCAAAAGAATGTAAATGCGACACTTCCATGCTAGGAAATAGCGTTTGCAGATGTCTACGTATCGCAGCAATAGAGTTCTAATGCTTCTTAAAACGCGATATCGCATCTCACTGCTATGTTTCATGATAAGTTATAATATTCATTATGGAGTGATATGTATACCTCGTACTCACTTCAAAAGAAAGTAAATGCGACCCTTCCATGCTAGGGAATAGCCTTTTCAGGTGTCTACGTATCGTAGCAATAGAGTTCTAATGCTTCTTAAAACGCGATATCGCATCTCACTGCTATGCTTCATGATAAGATATAATATTCATTATGGAGTGATATGTATACCTCGTACTCACTTCAAAAGAAATTAAATGCCACACTTCCATGCTAGGAAATAGCGTTTGCAGATGTCTACGTATCACAGCAATAGAGTACTAATGCTTCTTAAAACGAGATCTCGTATTTCATTTCTATGTTCCGTAATAAGATATAATATTCATTGTGTAATGTTATGTATACCTCGTATTCACTTCAGTGGAATGTAAGTGCGAAATTTCCTTGCTAGGAAATAGCGTTTGCAGATGTCTACGTATCGTAGCAATAGAGTTCTAATGCTTCTTAAAACGCGATATCGCATCTCACTGCTATGTTTCATGAGAAGATATAATATTCATTGCGAAGTTTCATGTATACCTCGTATTCACTTCAAAAGAACGTAAATAAGACACTTCCATGCTAGGAAATAGCGTTTGCAGATGTCTACGTATCACAGCAATAGAGCACTAATGCTTCTTAAAACGAGATGTCGTATTTCATTTCTATGTTTCGTAATAAGATATAATATTCATTGTGTAATCCTATGTATACCTCGTATTCACTTCAGTGGAATGTAAGTGCGAAATTTCCTTGCTAGGAAATAGAGTTTGCAGATGTCTATGTATAATAGCAATAGAGTTCTAATGCTTCTCAAAACGCGATATAGCTACTCTTTCCTATGCTTCATGATAAGATATAATATTCATTGCGAAGTGTCATGTATATCTCGTATTCACTTCAATAGAATGTAAATGCGACACTTCCATGCTAGGAAATAGCGTTTGCAGATGTCTACGTATCGCAGCAATAGAGTCCTAATGCTTCCTAAAACGCGATATCGCATCTCACTGCTATGTTTCATGATAAGATATAATATTCATTATGGAGTGTTATGTATACCTCGTACTCACTTCAAATGAATGTAAATGTGACACTTCAATGCTAGGAAATAGCGTTTGCAGATGTCTACGTATCGTAGCAATATAGTTGTAATGCTTCTTAAAACGCGATATCGCATCTCACTGCTATGTTTCATGATAAGATATAATATTCATTATGAAGTGTTATGTATACCTCGTACTCACTTCAAAAGAATGTAAATGCGACTCTTCCATGCTAGGAAATAGGCTTTGCAGATGTCTACGTATCGCAGCAATAGAGTTTTAAAGCTTCCTAAAACGCGATATCGCACCTCTCTTCTATGTTTCATGATAAGGTATAATATTCATTGCGATGTGCCATGTATACCTCGTATTCACTTCAAATGAATGTAAATGCGACACTTCCATGCTAGGAAATAGCGTTTGCAGATGTCTACGTATCGTAGAGTTCTAGTGCTTCTTAGAACGCGATATCGCATCTCACTTCTATGTTTCATGATAAGATATAATATTCATTGCGAAGTGTCATGTATATCTCGTATTCACATCAAAAGAATGTAAACGCGACACTTCCATGCTAGGAAATAGCGTTTGCAGATGTCTACGTATCGCAGCAATAGAGTTCCAGTGCTTCCTAAAACGCGATATCGCATCTCTCTTCTATGTTTCATGAGAAGGTATAATATTCATTGCGAAGCGTCATGTATACCTCGTATTCACTTCACAAGAATGTAAATGCGACACTTCCTTGCTAGGAAATATTGTTTGCAGATGTCTACGTATCATAGCAATAGAGTACTAATGCTTCTTAAAACGAGATGTCGTATTTCATTTCTATGTTCCCTAATAAGGTATAATATTCATTGTGTAATGTTATGTATACCTCGTATTCACTTCAGTGGAATGTAAGTGCCACATGTCCATGCTAGGAAATAGAGTTTGCAGATGTCTACGCATATTAGCAATAGAGTTCTAATGCTTCTCAAAACGCGATATAGCACCTCATTCCTATGTTTCATGATAAGATATAATATTCATTGCGAAGTGTCATGTATATCTCGTATTCACTTCAAAAGAATGTAAATGCGACACTTCCATGCGAGGAAATAGCGTTTGCAGATGTCTACGTATCGCAGCAATAGAGTTGAATGCTTCCTAAAACGCGATATCGCACCTCTCTTCTATGTTTCATGATAAGGTATAATATTCATTGCGAAGTGTCATGTATACCTCGTATTCACTTCAAAAGAATGTAAATGCGACACTTCCATGCTAGGAAATAGCGTTTGCAGATGTCTACGTATCGTAGCAATAGAGTTCTAATGCTTCTCAAAACGCGATATAGCACCTCATTCCTATGTTTCATGATAAGATATAATATTCATTGCGAAGTGTCATGTATACCTCGTATTCACTTCAAAAGAATGTAAATGCGACACTTCCATCCTAGGAAATAGCGTTTGCAGATGTCTACGTATCGTAGCAATAGAGTTCTAGTGCTTCTTAGAACGCGATATCGCATCTCACTTCTATGTTTCATGATAAGATATAATATTCATTGCGAAGTGTCATGTATACCTCGTATTCACTTCAAGTGCATGTAAATGCGACACTTCCATGCTAGGAAATAGCTTCTGCAGATGTCTACGTATCGTAGCAATAGAGTTCTAATGCTTCTTAAAACGCGATATCGCATCTCACTGCTATGTTTCATGATAAGATATAATATTCATTATGGAGTGTTATGTATACCTCGTACTCACTTCAAAAGAATGTAAATGCGACACTTCCATGCTAGGAAATAGCCTTTGCAGATGTCTACGTATCGTAGCTATAGAGTTCTAATGCTTCTCAAAACGCGATATAGCACCTCATTCCTATGTTTCATGATAAGATATAATATTCATTGCGAAGTGTCATGTATACCTCGTATTCACTTGAAAAGAATGTAAATGCGACACTTCCATGCTAGAAAATAGCGTTTGCAGATGTCTACGTATCGCAGCAATAGAGTTCCAATGCTTCCTAAAACGCGATATCGCATCACTCTTCTATGTTTCATGATAAGGTATAATATTCATTACGAAGTGTCATGTATATCTCGTATTCACTTCAAATGAATGTAAATGCGACACTTCCATGCTAGGAAATAGCCTTTGCAGATGTCTACGTATCGTAGCTATAGAGTTCTAATGCTTCTCAAAACGCGATATAGCACCTCATTCCTATGTTTCATGATAAGATATAATATTCATTGCGAAGTGTCATGTATGCCTCGTATTCGCTTGAAAAGAATGTAAATGCGACACTTCCATGCTAGAAAATAGCGTTTGCAGATGTCTACGTATCGCAGCAATAGAGTTCCAATGCTTCCTAAAACGCGATATCGCATCACTCTTCTATGTTTCATGATAAGGTATAATATTCATTACGAAGTGTCATGTATATCTCGTATTCACTTCAAATGAATGTAAATGCGACACTTCCATGCTAGGAAATAGCCTTTGCAGATGTCTACGTATCGTAGCTATAGAGTTCTAATGCTTCTCAAAACGCGATATAGCACCTCATTCCTATGTTTCATGATAAGATATAATATTCATTGCGAAGTGTCATGTATACCTCGTATTCGCTTGAAAAGAATGTAAATGCGACACTTCCATGCTAGAAAATAGCGTTTGCAGATGTCTACGTATCGCAGCAATAGAGTTCCAATGCTTCCTAAAACGCGATATCGCATCACTCTTCTATGTTTCATGATAAGGTATAATATTCATTACGAAGTGTCATGTATATCTCGTATTCACTTCAAATGAATGTAAATGCGACACTTCCATGCTAGGAAATAGCGTTTGCAGATGTCTACGTATCGTAGCAATAGATTTCTAATGCTTCTTAGAACGCGATATCGCATCTCACTTCTATGTTTCATGATAAGATATAATATTCAGTGCGAAGTGTCATGTATACCTCGTATTCACTTCTATCGAATGTAAATGCGACACTTCCATGCTAGGAAATAGCGTTTGCAGATGTCTACGTAACGTAGCAATAGAGTTCTAATGCTTCTTAAAACGCGATATCGCATCTCACTGCTATGTTTCATGATAAGATATAATATTCATTATGGAGTGTTATGTATACCTCGTACTCACTTCAAAAGAATGTAAATGCGACCCTTCCATGCTAGGAAATAGACTTTGCAGATGTCTACGTATCGCAACAATAGAGTTTTAATGCTTCCTAAAACGCGATATCGCATCTCACTGCTATGTTTCATGATAAGGTATAATATTCATTGCGAAGCGTCATGTATACCTCGTATTCACTTCAAATGAATGTAAATGCGACACTTCCATGCTAGGAAATAGCGTTTGCAGATGTCTACGTATCGTAGCAATAGAGTTCTAATGCTTCTTAAAACGCGATATCGCATCTCACTGCTATGTTTCATGAGAAGATATAATATTCATTATGGAGTGTTATGTATACCTCGTACTCACTTCAAAAGAATGTAAATGCGACGCTTCCATCCTAAGAAATAGCGTTTGCAGATGTCTACGTATCGTAGCAATAGAGTTCTAGTGCTTCTTAGAACGCGATATCGCATCTCACTTCTATGTTTCATGATAAGATATAATATTCATTGCGAAGTGTCATGTATAACTCGTATTCACATCAAAAGAATGTAAACGCGACACTTCCATGCTAGGAAATAGCGTTTGCAGATGTCTACGTATCGCAGCAATAGAGTTCCAATGCTTCCTAAAACGCGATATCGCATCTCTCTTCTATGTTTCATGAGAAGGTATAATATTCATTGCGAAGCGTCATGTACACCTCGTATTCACTTCACAAGAATGTAAATGCGACACTTCCTTGCTAGGAAATATTGTTTGCAGATGTCTACGTATCATAGCAATAGAGTACTAATGCTTCTTAAAACGAGATGTCGTATTTCATTTCTATGTTCCGTAATAAGGTATAATATTCATTGTGTAATGTTATGTATACCTCGTATTCACTTCAGTGGAATGTAAGTGCCACATGTCCATGCTAGGAAATAGAGTTTGCAGATGTCTACGCATATTAGCAATAGAGTTCTAATGCTTCCTAAAACGCGATATCGCATCACTCTTCTATGTTTCATGATATGGTATAATATTCATTACGAAGTGTCATGTATACCTCGTATTCACTTCAAAAGAATGTAAATGCGACACTTCCATGCTAGGAAATAGCGTTTGCAGAAGTCTACGTATCGCAGCAATAGAGTTCCAATGCTTCCTAAAACGCGATATCGCATCACTCTTCTATGTTTCATGATAAGGTATAATATTCATTACGAAGTGTCATGTATATCTCGTATTCACTTCAAATGAATGTAAATGCGACACTTCCATGCTAGGAAATAGCGTTTGCAGATGTCTACGTATCGTAGCAATAGAGTTCTAATGCTTCTTAAAACGCGATATCGCATCTCACTGCTATGTTTCATGATAAGATATAATATTCATTGCGAAGTGTCATGTATACCTCGTATTCACTTCAAAAGAATGTAAATGCGACACTTCCATGCTAGGAAATAGCGTTTGCAGATGTCTACGTATCGTAGCAATAGATTTCTAATGCTTCTTAGAACGCGATATCGCATCTCACTTCTATGTTTCATGATAAGATATAATATTCAGTGCGAAGTGTCATGTATACCTCGTATTCACTTCTATCGAATGTAAATGCGACACTTCCATGCTAGGAGATAGCGTTTGCAGATGTCTACGTGTCGTAGCAATAGAGTTCTAATGCTTCTTAAAACGCGATATCGCATCCCACTGCTATGTTTCATGATAAGATATAATATTCATTGCGATGTGTCATGCATATCTCGTATTCACTTCAAAAGAATGTAAATGCGACCCTTCCATGCTAGGAAATAGCCTTTGCAGATGTCTACGTATCGTAGCAATAGAGTTCTAATGCTTCTCAAAACGCGATATAGCTACTCTTTCCTATGTTTCATGATAAGATATAATATTCATTGCGAAGTGTCATGTATATCTCGTATTCACTTCAAAAGAATGTAAATGCGACACTTCCATGCTAGGAAATAGCGTTTGCAGAAGTCTACGTATCGCAGCAATAGAGTTCTAATGCTTCTTAAAACGCGATATCGCATCTCACTGCTATGTTTCATGAGAAGATATAATATTCATTATGGAGTGTTATGTATACCTCGTACTCACTTCAAAAGAATGTAAATGCGACCCTTCCATCCTAAGAAATAGCGTTTGCAGATGTCTACGTATCGTAGCAATAGAGTTCTAGTGCTTCTTAGAACGCGATATCGCATCTCACTTCTATGTTTCATGATAAGATATAATATTCATTGCGAAGTGTCATGTATAACTCGTATTCACATCAAAAGAATGTAAACGCGACACTTCCATGCTAGGAAATAGCGTTTGCAGATGTCTACGTATCGCAGCAATAGAGTTCCAATGCTTCCTAAAACGCGATATCGCATCTCTCTTCTATGTTTCATGAGAAGGTATAATATTCATTGCGAAGCGTCATGTACACCTCGTATTCACTTCACAAGAATGTAAATGCGACACTTCCTTGCTAGGAAATATTGTTTGCAGATGTCTACGTATCATAGCAATAGAGTACTAATGCTTCTTAAAACGAGATGTCGTATTTCATTTCTATGTTCCGTAATAAGGTATAATATTCATTGTGTAATGTTATGTATACCTCGTATTCACTTCAGTGGAATGTAAGTGCCACATGTCCATGCTAGGAAATAGAGTTTGCAGATGTCTACGCATATTAGCAATAGAGTTCTAATGCTTCCTAAAACGCGATATCGCATCACTCTTCTATGTTTCATGATATGGTATAATATTCATTACGAAGTGTCATGTATACCTCGTATTCACTTCAAAAGAATGTAAATGCGACACTTCCATGCTAGGAAATAGCGTTTGCAGAAGTCTACGTATCGCAGCAATAGAGTTCCAATGCTTCCTAAAACGCGATATCGCATCACTCTTCTATGTTTCATGATAAGGTATAATATTCATTACGAAGTGTCATGTATATCTCGTATTCACTTCAAATGAATGTAAATGCGACACTTCCATGCTAGGAAATAGCGTTTGCAGATGTCTACGTATCGTAGCAATAGAGTTCTAATGCTTCTTAAAACGCGATATCGCATCTCACTGCTATGTTTCATGATAAGATATAATATTCATTGCGAAGTGTCATGTATACCTCGTATTCACTTCAAAAGAATGTAAATGCGACACTTCCATGCTAGGAAATAGCGTTTGCAGATGTCTACGTATCGTAGCAATAGATTTCTAATGCTTCTTAGAACGCGATATCGCATCTCACTTCTATGTTTCATGATAAGATATAATATTCAGTGCGAAGTGTCATGTATACCTCGTATTCACTTCTATCGAATGTAAATGCGACACTTCCATGCTAGGAGATAGCGTTTGCAGATGTCTACGTGTCGTAGCAATAGAGTTCTAATGCTTCTTAAAACGCGATATCGCATCCCACTGCTATGTTTCATGATAAGATATAATATTCATTGCGATGTGTCATGCATATCTCGTATTCACTTCAAAAGAATGTAAATGCGACCCTTCCATGCTAGGAAATAGCCTTTGCAGATGTCTACGTATCGTAGCAATAGAGTTCTAATGCTTCTCAAAACGCGATATAGCTACTCTTTCCTATGTTTCATGATAAGATATAATATTCATTGCGAAGTGTCATGTATATCTCGTATTCACTTCAAAAGAATGTAAATGCGACACTTCCATGCTAGGAAATAGCGTTTGCAGATGTCTACGTATCGCAGCAATAGAGTCCTAATGCTTCCTAAAACGCGATATCGCATCTCACTGCTATGTTTCATGATAAGATATAATATTCATTATGGAGTGTTATGTATACCTCGTACTCACTTCAAATGAATGTAAATGTGACACTTCAATGCTAGGAAATAGCGTTTGCAGATGTCTACGTATCGTAGAAATAGAGTTCTAATGCTTCTTAAAACGCGATATCGCATCTCACTGCTATGTTTCATGATAAGATATAATATTCATTATGGAGTGTTATGTATACCTCGTACTCACTTCAAAAGAATGTAAATGCGACCCTTCCATGCTAGGAAATAGACTTTGCAGATGTCTACGTATCGCAACAATAGAGTTTTAATGCTTCCTAAAACGCGATATCGCACCTCTCTTCTATGTTTCATGACAAGGTATAATATTCATTGCGAAGTGCCATGTATACCTCGTATTCACTTCAAAAGAATGTAAATGCGACACTTCCCTGCTAGGAAATATTGTTTGCAGATGTCTACGTATCACAGCAATGGAGTACTAATGCTTCTTAAAACGAGATGTCGTATTTCACTTCCACGTTTCGTAATAAGATATAATATTCATTGTGTAATGTTATGTATACCTCGTATACACTTCAGTGGCATGTAAGTGCGAAATTTCCTTTGCTAGGAAATAGCGTTTGCAGATGTCCACGTATCGCAGCAATAGAGATCCAATGCTTCCTAAAACGCGATATCGCATCACTCTTCTATGATTCATGATAAGGTATAATATTCATAGCGAAGTGTCATGTACACCTCGTATTCACTTCAAATGAATGTAAATGCGACACTTCCGTGCTAGGAAATAGCGTTTGCAGATGTCTACGTATCGTAGCAATAGAGTTCTAATGCTTCTTAAAACGCGATATCGCATCTCACTGCTATGTTTCATGATAAGTTATAATATTCATTATGGAGTGATATGTATACCTCGTACTCACTTCAAAAGAAAGTAAATGCGACCCTTCCATGCTAGGGAATAGCCTTTGCAGATGTCTACGTATCGTAGCAATAGAGTTCTAATGCTTCTTAAAACGCGATATCGCATCTCACTGCTATGTTTCATGATAAGATATAATATTCATTATGGAGTGATATGTATACCTCGTACTCACTTCAAAAGAAAGTAAATGCCACACTTCCATGCTAGGAAATAGCGTTTGCAGATGTCTACGTATCACAGCAATAGAGTACTAATGCTTCTCAAAACGAGATCTCGTATTTCATTTCTATGTTCCGTAATAAGATATAATATTCATTGTGTAATGTTATGTATACCTCGTATTCACTTCAGTGGAATGTAAGTGCGAAATTTCCTTGCTAGGAAATAGCGTTTGCAGATGTCTACGTATCGTAGCAATAGAGTTCTAATGCTTCTTAAAACGCGATATCGCATCTCACTGCTATGTTTCATGAGAAGATATAATATTCATTGCGAAGTGTCATGTATACCTCGTATTCACTTCAAAAGAACGTAAATAAGACACTTCCATGCTAGGAAATAGCGTTTGCGGATGTCTACGTATCACTGCAATAGAGCACTAATGCTTCTTAAAACGAGATGTCGTATTTCATTTCTATGTTTCGTAATAAGATATAATATTCATTGTGAAATCTTATGTATACCTCGTATTCACTTCAGTGGAATGTAAGTGCGAAATTTCCTTGCTAGGAAATAGAGTTTGCAGATGTCTATGTATAATAGCAATAGAGATCTAATGCTTCTCAAAACGCGATATAGCTACTCTTTCCTATGTTTCATGATAAGATATAATAATCATTGCGAAGTGTCATGTATATCTCGTATTCACTTCAAAAGAATGTAAATGCGACACTTCCATGCTAGGAAATAGCGTTTGCAGATGTCTACGTATCGCAGCAATAGAGATCCAATGCTTCCTAAAACGCGATATCGCATCACTCTTCTATGATTCATGATAAGGTATAATATTCATAGCGAAGTGTCATGTATACCTCGTATTCACTTCAAATGAATGTAAATAAGACACTTCCATGCTAGGAAATAGCGTTTGCAGATGTCTACGTATCGTAGCAATAGATTTCTAATGCTTCTTAGAACGCGATATCGCATCTCACTTCTATGTTTCATGATAAGATATAATATTCAGTGCGAAGTGTCATGTATACCTCGTATTCACTTCTATCGAATGTAAATGCGACACTTCCATGCTAGGAGATAGCGTTTGCAGATGTCTACGTGTCGTAGCAATAGAGTTCTAATGCTTCTTAAAACGCGATATCGCATCCCACTGCTATGTTTCATGATAAGATATAATATTCATTGCGATGTGTCATGCATATCTCGTATTCACTTCAAAAGAATGTAAATGCGACACTTCCATGCTAGGAAATAGCGTTTGCAGATGTCTACGTATCGCAGCAATAGAGTCCTAATGCTTCCTAAACGCGATATCGCATCTCACTGCTATGTTTCATGATAAGATATAATATTCATTATGGAGTGTTATGTATACCTCGTACTCACTTCAAATGAATGTAAATGTGACACTTCAATGCTAGGAAATAGCGTTTGCAGATGTCTACGTATCGTAGAAATAGAGTTCTAATGCTTCTTAAAACGCGATATCGCATCTCACTGCTATGTTTCATGATAAGATATAATATTCATTATGGAGTGTTATGTATACCTCGTACTCACTTCAAAAGAATGTAAATGCGACCCTTCCATGCTAGGAAATAGACTTTGCAGATGTCTACGTATCGCAACAATAGAGTTTTAATGCTTCCTAAAACGCGATATCGCACCTCTCTTCTATGTTTCATGACAAGGTATAATATTCATTGCGAAGTGCCATGTATACCTCGTTTTCACTTCAAAAGAATGTAAATGCGACACTTCCTTGCTAGGAAATATTGTTTGCAGATGTCTACGTATCACAGCAATGGAGTACTAATGCTTCTTAAAACGAGATGTCGTATTTCACTTCCACGTTTCGTAATAAGATATAATATTCATTGTGTAATGTTATGTATACCTCGTATACACTTCAGTGGCATGTAAGTGCGAAATTTCCTTTGCTAGGAAATAGAGTTTGCAGATGTCTACGTATAATAGCAATAGAGTTCTAATGCTTCTCAAAACGCGATATAGCACCTCATTCCTATGTTTCATGATAAGATATAATATTCATTGCGAAGTGTCATGTATACCTCGTATTCACTTCAAAAGAATGTAAATGCGACACTTCCATGCTAGGAAATAGCGTTTGCAGATGTCCACGTATCGCAGCAATAGAGATCCAATGCTTCCTAAAACGCGATATCGCATCACTCTTCTATGATTCATGATAAGGTATAATATTCATAGCGAAGTGTCATGTACACCTCGTATTCACTTCAAATGAATGTAAATGCGACACTTCCATGCTAGGAAATAGCGTTTGCAGATGTCTACGTATCGTAGCAATAGAGTTCTAATGCTTCTTAAAACGCGATATCGCATCTCACTGCTATGTTTCATGATAAGTTATAATATTCATTATGGAGTGATATGTATACCTCGTACTCACTTCAAAAGAAAGTAAATGCGACCCTTCCATGCTGGGGAATAGCCTTTGCAGATGTCTACGTATCGTAGCAATAGAGTTCTAATGCTTCTTAAAACGCGATATCGCATCTCACTGCTATGTTTCATGATAAGATATAATATTCATTATGGAGTGATATGTATACCTCGTACTCACTTCAAAAGAAAGTAAATGCCACACTTCCATGCTAGGAAATAGCGTTTGCAGATGTCTACGTATCACAGCAATAGAGTACTAATGCTTCTTAAAACGAGATCTCGTATTTCATTTCTATGTTCCGTAATAAGATATAATATTCATTGTGTAATGTTATGTATACCTCGTATTCACTTCAGTGGAATGTAAGTGCGAAATTTCCTTGCTAGGAAATAGCGTTTGCAGATGTCTACGTATCGCAGCAATAGAGTCCTAATGCTTCCTAAAACGCGATATCGCATCTCACTGCTATGTTTCATGATAAGATATAATATTCATTATGGAGTGTTATGTATACCTCGTACTCACTTCAAATGAATGTAAATGTGACACTTCAATGCTAGGAAATAGCGTTTGCAGATGTCTACGTATCGTAGAAGTAGAGTTCTAATGCTTCTTAAAACGCGATATCGCATCTCACTGTTATGTTTCATGATAAGATATAATATTCATTATGGAGTGTTATGTATACCTCGTACTCACTTCAAAAGAATGTAAATACGACCCTTCCATGCTAGGAAATAGACTTTGCAGATGTCTACGTATCGCAACAATAGAGTTTTAATGCTTCCTAAAACGCGATATCGCACCTCTCTTCTATGTTTCATGACAAGGTATAATATTCATTGCGAAGTGTCATGTATACCTCGTATTCACTTCAAAAGAATGTAAATGCGACACTTCCATGCTAGGAAATAGCGTTTGCAGATGTCCACGTATCGCAGCAATAGAGATCCAATGCTTCCTAAAACGCGATATCGCATCACTCTTCTATGATTCATGATAAGGTATAATATTCATAGCGAAGTGTCATGTACACCTCGTATTCACTTCAAATGAATGTAAATGCGACACTTCCATGCTAGGAAATAGCGTTTGCAGATGTCTACGTATCGTAGCAATAGAGTTCTAATGCTTCTTAAAACGCGATATCGCATCTCACTGCTATGTTTCATGATAAGTTATAATATTCATTATGGAGTGATATGTATACCTCGTACTCACTTCAAAAGAAAGTAAATGCGACCCTTCCATGCTAGGGAATAGCCTTTGCAGATGTCTACGTATCGTAGCAATAGAGTTCTAATGCTTCTTAAAACGCGATATCGCATCTCACTGCTATGTTTCATGATAAGATATAATATTCATTATGGAGTGATATGTATACCTCGTACTCACTTCAAAAGAAAGTAAATGCCACACTTCCATGCTAGGAAATAGCGTTTGCAGATGTCTACGTATCACAGCAATAGAGTACTAATGCTTCTTAAAACGAGATCTCGTATTTCATTTCTATGTTCCGTAATAAGATATAATATTCATTGTGTAATGTTATGTATACCTCGTATTCACTTCAGTGGAATGTAAGTGCGAAATTTCCTTGCTAGGAAATAGCGTTTGCAGATGTCTACGTATCGTAGCAATAGAGTTCTAATGCTTCTTAAAACGCGATATCGCATCTCACTGCTATGTTTCATGAGAAGATATAATATTCATTGCGAAGTGTCATGTATACCTCGTATTCACTTCAAAAGAACGTAAATAAGACACTTCCATGCTAGGAAATAGCGTTTGCAGATGTCTACGTATCACTGCAATAGAGCACTAATGCTTCTTAAAACGAGATGTCGTATTTCATTTCTATGTTTCGTAATAAGATATAATATTAATTGTGAAATCTTATGTATACCTCGTATTCACTTCAGTGGAATGTAAGTGCGAAATTTCCTTGCTAGGAAATAGAGTTTGCAGATGTCTATGTATAATAGCAATAGAGTTCTAATGCTTCTCAAAACGCGATATAGCTACTCTTTCCTATGTTTCATGATAAGATATAATAATCATTGCGAAGTGTCATGTATATCTCGTATTCACTTCAAAAGAATGTAAATGCGACACTTCCATGCTAGGAAATAGCGTTTGCAGATGTCTACGTATCGTAGCAATAGAGTTCTAATGCTTCTTAAAACGCGATATCGCATCTCACTGCTATGTTTCATGATAAGATATAATATTCAATATGGAGTGTTATGTATACCTCGTACTCACTTCAAAAGAATGTAAATGCGACCCTTCCATGCTAGGAAATAGCCTTTGCAGATGTCTACGTATCGTAGCAATAGAGTTCTAATGCGTCTTAAAACGAGATGCCGCATTTCATTTCTATGTTCCGTAATAAGATATAATATTCATTGTGTAATGTTATGTATACCTCGTATTCACTTCAGTGGAATGTAAGTGCGAAATTTCCTTGCTAGGAAATAGCGTTTGCAGATGTCTACGTATCGTAGCAATAGAGTTCTAATGCTTCTTAAAACGCGATATCGCTTCTCACTGCTATGTTTCATGATAAGATATAATATTCATTATGGAGTGTTATGTATACCTCGTACTCACTTCAAAAGAATGTAAATGCGACCCTTCCATGCTAGGAAATAGCCTTTGCAGATGTCTACGTATCGTAGCTATAGAGTTCTAATGCTTCTCAAAACGCGATATAGCATCTCATTCCTATGTTTCATGATAAAATATAATATTCATTGCGAAGTGTCATGTATACCTCGATTTCACTTCACAAGAATGTAAATGCGACACTTCCTTGCTAGGAAATATTGTTTGCAGATGTCTACGTATCACAGCAATAGAGTAATAATGCTTCTTAAAACGAGATGTCGTATTTCATTTCTATGTTTCGTAATAAGATATAATACTCATTGTGTAATGTTATGTATACCTCGTATTCACTTCAGTGGGATTTAAGTGCCACATGTCCATGCTAGGAAATAGAGTTTGCAGATGTCTACGCATATTAGCAATAGAGTTCTAATGCTTCTCAAAACGCGATATAGCACCTCATTCCTATGTTTCATGATAAGATATAATATTCATTGCGAAGTGTCATGTATATCTCGTATTCACTTCAAAAGAATGTAAATGCGACACTTCCATGCGAGGAAATAGCGTTTGCAGATGTCTACGTATCGCAGCAATAGAGTTGAATGCTTCCTAAAACGCGATATCGCACCTCTCCTCTATGTTTCATAATAAGGTATAATATTCATTGCGAAGTGTCATGTATACCTCGTATTCACTTCAAAAGAATGTAAATGCGACACTTCCATGCTAGGAAATAGCGTTTGCTGATGTCTACGTATCGTAGCAATAGAGTTCTAATGCTTCTCAAAACGCGATATAGCACCTCATTCCTATGTTTCATGATAAGATATAATATTCATTGCGAAGTGTCATGTATACCTCGTATTCACTTCAAAAGAATGTAAATGCGACACTTCCATGCTAGGAAATAGCGTTTGCAGATGTCTACGTATCGCAGCAATGGAGATCCAATGCTTCCTAAAACGCGATCTCATTCCTATGTTTCATGATAAGGTATAATATTCATAGCGAAGTGTCATGTATACCTCGTATTCACTTCAAATGAATGTAAATGCGACACTTCCATGCTAGGAAATAGCGTTTGCAGATGTCTACGTATCGTAGCAATAGAGTTCTAATGCTTCTTAAAACGCGATATCGCATCTCACTGCTATGTTTCATGATAAGATATAATATTCATTATGGAGTGATATGTATACCTCGTACTCACTTCAAAAGAAAGTAAATGCGACCCTTCCATGCTAGGGAATAGTCTTTGCAGATGTCTACGTATCGTAGCAATAGAGTTCTAATGCTTCTTAAAACGCGATATCGCATCTCACTGCTATGTTTCATGATAAGATATGATATTCATTATGGAGTGATATGTATACCTCGTACTCACTTCAAAAGAAAGTAAATGCGACACTTCCATGCTAGGAAGTAGCGTTTGCAGATGTCTACGTATCGTAGCAATAGGGTTCTAATGCTTCTTAAAATGCGATATCGCATCACACTTCTATGTTTCATAATAAGATATAATATTCATTGCGAAGTGTCATGTATACCGCGATTTCACTTCACGAGAATGTAAATGCGACACTTCCTTGCTAGGAAATATTGTTTGCAGATGTCTACGTATCACAGCAATAGAGCACTAATGCTTCTTAAAACGAGATGTCGTATTTCATTTCTATGTTTCGTAATAAGATATAATATTCATTGTGTAATCTTATGTATACCTTGTATTCACTTCAGTGAAATGTAAGTGCGAAATTTCCTTGCTAGGAAATAGAGTTTGCAGATGTCTACGTATCGCAGCAATAGAGTTCTAATGCTTCTTAAAACGCGATATCGCATCTCATTCCTATGTTTCATGATAAGATATAATATTCAGTGCGAAGTGTCATGTATACCTCGTATTCACTTCTATCGAATGTAAATGCGACACTTCCATGCTAGGAAATAGCGTTTGCAGATGTTTACGTATCGTAGCAATAGAGTTCTAATGCTTCCTAGAACGCGATATCGCACCTCTCTTCTATGTTTCATTATAAGGTATAATATTCATTGCGAAGTGCCATGTATACCTCGTATTCACTTCAAAAGAATGTAAATGCGACACTTCCTTGCTAGGAAATATTGTTTGCAGATGTCTACGTATCACAGCAGTGGAGTACTAATGCTTCTTAAAACGAGATGTCGTATTTAATTTCTATGTTCCGTAATAAGATATAATATCCATTGTGTAATGTTATGCATACCTCGTATTCACTTCAAAAGAATGTAAATGCGTCATTTCCATGCTAGGAAATAGCGTTTGCAGATGTCTACGTATCGTAGCAATAGATTTCTACTGCTTCTTAAAACGTGATGTCGCATTTCATTTCTATGTTTCGTGATAAGATATAATATTCATTGTGCAATGTTATGTATACCTCGTATTCACTTCAAAAGAATGTAAATGCAATACTTCCTTGCTAGGAAATAACATTTGCAGTTGTCTACGCATCGTAGCAATAGAGTTCTATCGCTTCTTAAATCGCGATATCGCATCTCACTTCTATGTTTCGAGATAAGATATAATATTCATTGCGAAGAGTCATGTACACCTCGTATTTACTTCAAAAGAATGTAAACGCGACACTTCCTAGCTAGGAAATAGCGTTTCCAGATGACCACGTATCGTAAGAATGGAGTTCTAATACTTCTTAAAATGAGATATCGCATCTCATTTCTATGTTTCATGATGAGATATAATATCCATTGCGAAATGACATGCACACCTCGTATTCACTTCAGTGGAATGTAAATGCGACACCTCCATGCTAGGAATTAGGGTTTGCAGATGTCTACGTATCGTAGCAAGAGATTTCTAATGCTTCTTAAAACGAGATGTCGGATTTCATTTCTATGTTTCGTGATAAGATATAATATTCATTGTGGAGTGTTATGTATACCTGGTATTCACTTCAAGAGAATGTAAATGCGACACTTTCTTGCTAGGAAATATTGTTTGCAGATGTCTACGTATCGTAGCAAGAGATTTCTAATGCTTCTTAAAACGAGATGCCGGATTTCATTTCTATGTTTCGTGATAAGATGTAATATTCATTGTGGAGTGTTATGTATACCTCGTATTCACTTCAAAGGAATGTAAATGCGACACTTCCTTGCTAGGAAATATTGTTTGCAGATGTCTACGTATCGTTGCAATAGAGTTCTAATGCTTCTTAAAACGCGATATCGCATCTCTCCTCTACGTTTCATGATAAGATATAATATTCATTGCGAAGTGTCATGTATACCTCGTATTCACTTCAAAAGAATGTAAATGCGACACTTGCATGCTAGGAAATAGCGTTTGCAGGTGTCTACGTATCGTTGCAATATAGTTCTAATGCTTCTTAAAACGCGATATCGCATCTAACTTCTATGTTTCATGATAAGATATAATATTCATTGCGAAGAGTCATGTATACCTCGTATTCACTTCAAAAGAATGTAAATGCGACACTTCCTTGCTAGGAAGTAGCGTTTCCAGATGACCACGTATCGTAAGAATGGAGTTCTAATACTTCTTAAAATGAGATATCGCATCTCATTTCTATGTTTCATGATAAGATATAATATCCATTGCGAAATGACATGCACACCTCTTATTCACTTCAATGGAATGTAAATGCGACACATCCATGCTAGGAATTAGGGTTTGCAGATGTCTACGTATCGTAGCAAGAGATTTCTAATGCTTCTTAAAACGAGATGTCGCATTTCATTTCTATGTTTCGTGATAAGATATAATATTCATTGGGGAGTGTTATGTATACCTCGATTTCACTTCAAAGGAATGTAAATGCGACACTTCCTTGCTAGGAAATATTGTTTGCAGATGTCAACGTATCGCTGCAATAGAGTTCTAATGCTTCTTAGAACGCGATATCGCATCTCACTTCTATGTTTCATGATAAGATATAATATTCATTGCGAAGTGTCATGTATACCTCGTATTCACTTCAAAAGAATGTAAATGCTAAACTTGCATGCTAGGAAATAGCGTTGCCGGATGACAACGTAACGTAAGAATGGAGTTCTAATACTTCCTAAAACGAGATATCGCATCTCATTTCTATGTTTCATGATAAGATATAATATCCATTGCGAAGTGTCATGCATACCTCGTATTCACTTCAATGGAATGTAAATGCGACATTTCCTTGCTAGGAAATAGAGTTTGCAGATGTCTACGTATATTAGCAATAGAGTTCTAATGCTTCTCAAAACGCGATATAGCACCTCATTCCTATGTTTCATGAAAAGATATAATATTCATTGCGAAGTGTCATGTGTACCTCGTATTCACTTCAAAAGAATGTAAATGCGACACTTGCATGCTAGGAAATAGCGTTTGCAGATGTCTACGTATCGTAGCAATAGAGTTCTAATGCTTCTTAAATCGCGATATCGAATCTCACTTCAATGTTTCGAGATAAGATATAATATTCATTGCGGAGTGTCATGGATACCTCGTATTAACTTCAAAAGAATGTAAATGCGTCATTTCCATGCTAGGAAATAGCGTTTGCAGATGTCTACGTATCGTAGCAATAGATTTCTAATGCTTCTTAAAACGAGATGTCGCACTTCATTTCTATGTTTCGTGATGAGATATAATATTCATTGCGAAGTGTCATATATACCTCGTATGCACTTCAAAAAAATGTAAATGCGACACTTCTATGCTAGGAAATAGCGTTTGCAGATGTCTACGTATCGTAGCAATACAATTCTATTGCGTCTTAAAACAAGATGTCGCATTTCATTTCTATGATTCGTGATAAGATATAATATTCATTGCGAAGTGTCCTCTATACCTCGTATCCACTTCAAAATAATGTAAATGCGACACTTCCATGCTAGGAAATAGCGTTTGCAGATGACAACGTATCGAAAGAATAGAGTTCTAATACTTCTTAAAACGAGATGACGCATCTCATTTCTATGTTTCATGATAAGACATAATATGCATTGCGAAGTGTCATGTATACCTCGTATTCACTTCAACAGAATGTAAATGCGACCCTTCCATGCTAGGAAATAGCGTTTGCAGATGTCTACGTATCGTAGCAATGGAGTTCTAATGCTTCTCAGAACGCGATATCGCATCTCACATCTATGTTTCATGATAAGATATAACATTCATTGCGAAGTGTCATGTATACCTCGCATTCACTTCAAAAGAATGTAAATAAGACACTTCCATGCTAGGAAATAGCGTTTGCAGATGTCTACGTATCGTAGCAATAGAGTTCTAATGCTTCTTAAAACGCGATACCGAATCTCACTGCTATGTTTCATGAGAAGATATGATATTCATTGCGAGGTGTCATGTATAGCTCGTAATCACTTCAAAGGGATGTAAGTGCGACACTTCCTTGCTAGGAAATAGCGTTTCCAGATGACTACGTGTCGAAACAGTAGAGTTCTAATGCTTCTTAAAACGCGATACCGAATCTCACTGCTATGTTTCATGAGAAGATATAATATTCATTGCGATGTGTCATGTATACCTCGTATTCACTTCAAAAGAATGTAGATGCGACACTTGCATGCTAGGAAATAGCGTTTGCAGATGTCTGCGTATCGTAGCAATAGAGTTCTAATGCTTCTTAAAATGAGAAGTCGCATTTCATTTCTATGTTTCGTGATAAGATATAATATTCATTGTGGAGTGTTATGTATACCTCGTATTCACTTCAAAAGAATGTAAATGCGACACTTCCGTGCTAGGAAATGGCCTTTGCAGATGTCTACGTATCGTAAGAATGGAGTTCTAATACTTCTTAAAATGAGATATCGCATCTCATTTCTATGTTTCATGCTAAGATATAATATCCATTGCGAAGTGTCATGCATACCTCGTATTCACTTCAATGGAATGTAAATGCGACATTTCTTTGCTAGGAAGTAGAGTTTGGAGATGTCTACGTATATTAGCAATAGAGTTCTAATGCTTCTCAAAACGCGATATAGCACCTCATTCCTATATTTCATGATAAGATATAATATTCATTGCGAAGTGTCATGTATACCTCGTATTCACTTCAAAAGAATGTAAATGCGACACTTCCGTGCTAGGAAATAGCGTTCCCAGATGACCACGTATCGAAAGAATAGAGTTCTAACACTTCTTAGAACGTGATATCGCATCTCACTTCTATGTTTCATGATAAGATATAATATTCATTGTGGAGTGTTATGTATACCTGGCGTTCACTTCAAGAGAATGTAAATGCGAGACTTCCTTGCCAGGAAATATTGTTTGCAGATGTCTACGTATCGTAGCAATAGTGAACTAATGCTTCTTAAAACGCGATATCGCATCTCACTTCTATGTTTCATGATAAGATATAATATTCATTGCGAAGTGTCATGTATACCTCGTATTCACTTCAAAAGAATGTAAATGCGACACTTCCTTGCTAGGAAATAGCGTTCCCAGATGACCACGTATCGAAAGAATTGAGTTCTAATACTTCTTAAAACGAGATGTAGCATCTCATTTCTATGTTTCATAATAATATATAATATCCATTGCGAAGTGTCATCTATACCTCGTATTCACTTCAAAAGAATGTAAATGCGACACTTCCATGCTAGGAAATAGCGTTTGCAGATGTCTACGTATCGTAGCAAGAGAGTTCTAGTGCTTCTTAAAATGAGATGTCGCATTTCACTTCTATGTTTCGAGATAAGATATAATATTCATTGCGAAGTGTCATGTATACCTCGTATTCACTTCAAATGAATGTAAATGCGAAACTTCCATGCTAGCAAATAGCGTTTGCAGATGTCTACGTATCGTAGCAATAGAGCTCTAATGCTTCTTAAAACGCGATATCACATCTCACTTCTATGTTTCGAGATAAGATATAATATTCATTGTGGAGTGTTATGTATACCTCGTATTCACTTCAATAGAATGTAAATGCGACACTTCCGTGCTAGGAAATAGCCTTTGCAGATGTCTACGTATCGTAGCAATAGAGTTGTAATGCTACTTAAAACGGGATGTCGCATTTCATTTCTATGTTTCGTGATAAGATATAATATTCATTGTGGAGTGTTATGTATACCTCGTATTCACTTCAAAGGATGTAAATGCGACACTTGCTTGCTTGGAAATAACATTTGCAGATGTCTACCCATCGTAGCAATAGAGTTCTAACGCTCCTTAAATCGCGATATCGCATCTCACTTCTATGTTTCGAGATAAGATATAATATTCATTGCGAAGTGTCATGTATACCTGGTATTCACTTCAAAAGAATGTGAATGCGACACTTCCTTGCTAGGCAATAGGGTTTGCAGATGTCTACGTATCGTAGTAAGAGAGTTCTAATGCTTCTTACAACGAGATGTCGCATTTCATTTCTATGTTGCGTGATAAGATATAATATTCATTGTGGAGTGTTATGAATACCTCGTATTGACTTCAAAAGAATGTAAATGCGACACTTCCTTGCTAGGAAATAGCATTTCCAGATGACCACGTATCGAAAGAATAGAGTTCTAATACTTCTTGAAACGAGATGTCGCATCTCATTTCTATGTTTCATGATAAGATATAGTATCCATTGCGAAGTGTCATGTGTACCTCGTATTCACTTCAATGGAATGTAAATGCGACATTTCTTTGCTAGGAAGTAGAGTTTGGAGATGTCTACGTATATTAGCAATAGAGTTCTAATGCTTCTCAAAACGCGATATAGCACCTCATTCCTATATTTCATGATAAGATATAATATTCATTGCGAAGTGTCATGTATACCTCGTATTCACTTCAAAAGAAAGTAAATGCGACACTTCCGTGCTAGGAAATAGCGTTCCCAGATGACCACGTATCGAAAGAATAGAGTTCTAACACTTCTTAGAACGTGATATCGCATCTCACTTCTATGTTTCATGATAAGATATAATATTCATTGTGGAGTGTTATGTATACCTGGCGTTCACTTCAAGAGAATGTAAATGCGAGACTTCCTTGCCAGGAAATATTGTTTGCAGATGTCTACGTATCGTAGCAATAGTGAACTAATGCTTCTTAAAACGCGATATCGCATCTCACTTCTATGTTTCATGATAAGATATAATATTCATTGCGAAGTGTCATGTATACCTCGTATTCACTTCAAAAGAATGTAAATGCGACACTTCCTTGCTAGGAAATAGCGTTCCCAGATGACCACGTATCGAAAGAATTGAGTTCTAATACTTCTTAAAACGAGATGTAGCATCTCATTTCTATGTTTCATAATAATATATAATATCCATTGCGAAGTGTCATGTATACCTCGTATTCACTTCAAAAGAATGTAAATGCGACACTTCCATGCTAGGAAATAGCGTTTGCAGATGTCTACGTATCGTAGCAAGAGAGTTCTAGTGCTTCTTAAAATGAGATGTCGCATTTCATGTCTATGCTTCATGATAAGACATAATATTCATTGCGAAGTGTCATGTATACCTCGTATTCACTTCAACAGAATGTAAATGCGACACTTCCATGCTAGGAAATAGCGTTTGCAGATGTCTGCGAATCGTAGCAACAGAGCACTAATGCTTCTTAAAACGAGATGTCGCATCTCACTTCTATGTTTCGAGATAAGGTATAATATTCATTGCGAAGTGTCATGTATACCTCGTATTCACTTCAAATGAATGTAAATGCGAAACTTCCATGCTAGCAAATAGCGTTTGCAGATGTCTACGTATCGTAGCAATAGAGTTCTAATGCTTCTCAAAACGAGATATCGCAAATCATTCCTATGTTTCATGATAAGATATAATATTCATTGCGAAGTGTAATGTATATCTCGTATTCACTTCAAAAGAATGTAAATGCGAAACTTCCATGCTAGGAAATAGTGTTTGCAGATGTCTACGTATCGTAGCGATAGAGTTCTAATGCTTCTCAAAACGCGATGTAGCACCTCATTCCTATGTCTCATGATAAGATATAATATTGATTGCGAAGTGTCATGTATACCTCGTATGCACTTCAAAAGAATGTAAATATGACACTTCCATGCTAGGAAATAGCGTTTGCAGATGTCTACGTATCGTATCAATAGGGTTCTAATGCTTCTTAAAACGAGATGTCGTATTTCATTTCTATGTTTCGTAATACGATATAATAATCATTGTGTTGTGTTATGTATACCTCGTATTCACTTCAGTGGAATGTAAGTGCGACATGTCCATGCTAGGAAATAGCGTTTGCAGATGTCTACGTATCGTAGCAATAGAGTTCTAATGCTTCTCAAAACGAGATATCGCAAATCATTCCTATGTTTCATGATAAGATATAATATTCATTGCGAAGTGTAATGTATATCTCATATTCACTTCAAAAGAATGTAAATGCGAAACTTCCATGCTAGGAAATAGTGTTTGCAGATGTCTACGTATCGTAGCGATAGAGTTCTAATGCTTCTCAAAACGCGATGTAGCACCTCATTCCTATGTCTCATGATAAGATATAATATTCATTGCGAAGTGTCATGTATACCTCGTATTCACTTCAAAAGAATGTAAATATGACACTTCCATGCTAGGAAATAGCGTTTGCAGATGTCTACGTATCGTATCAATAGGGTTCTAATGCTTCTTAAAACGAGATGTCGTATTTCATTTCTATGTTTTGTAATACGATATAATATTCATTGTGTAGTGTTATGTATACCTCGTATTCACTTCAGTGGAATGTAAGTGCGACATGTCCATGCTAGGAAATAGAGTTTGCAGATGTCTACGTATCGTAGCAATAGAGTTCTAATGCTTCTCAAAACGCGATATAGCACCTCATTCCTATGTTTCATGATAAGATATAATATTCATTGCGAAGTGTCATGTATATCTCTTATTCACTTCAAAAGAATGTAAATGCGACACTTCCATGCTAGGAAATAGCGTTTGCAGATGTCTACGTATCGTAGCAATAGAGTTCTAATGCTTCTTAAAACGCGATATCGCATCTCACTGCTATCTTTCATGATAAGATATAATATTTATTGCGAAGTGTCATGTATACCTCGTATTCACTTCAAAAGAATGTAAATGCGACACTTCCATGCTAGGAAATAGCGTTTGCAGATGTCTACGTATCGTAGCAATAGAGTTCTAATGCTTCTTAAAACGAGATGCAGCATTTCATTTCTATGTTTCGTGATAAGGTATAATATTCATTGTGGAGTGTCATGTATAACTCGTATTCACTTCAAAAGAATGTAAATATGACACTTCCATGCTAGGAAATAGCGTTTGCAGATGTCTACGTATCGTAGCAATAGAGTTCTAATGCTTCTTAAAACGAGATGCCGCATTTCATTTCTATGTTTCGTGATAAGATATAATATTCATTGTGGAGTGTTATGTATACCTCGTACTCACTTCAAAAGAATGTAAATGCGACACTTCCATGCTAGGAAATAGCGTTTGCAGATGTCTACGTGTCGTAGCAATAGGGTTCTAATGCTTCTTAAAACGAGATGTCGTATTTCATTTCTATGTTTCGTAGTAAGATGTAATATTCATTGTGTAGTGTTATGTATACCTCGTATTCACTTCAGTGGAATGTAAGTGCGACATGTCCATGCTAGGAAATAGCGTTTGCAGATGTCTACGTATCGTAGCAATTGAGTTCTAATGCTTCTCAAAACGAGATATCGCAAATCATTCCTATGTTTCATGATAAGATATAATATTCATTGCGAAGTGTAATGTATATCTCGTATTCACTTCAAAAGAATGTAAATGCGAAACTTCCATGCTAGGAAATAGTGTTTGCAGATGTCTACGTATCGTAGCGGTAGAGTTCTAAGGCTTCTCAAAACGCGATGTAGCACCTCATTCCTATGTCTCATGATAAGATATAATATTCATTGCGAAGTGTAATGTATATCTCATATTCACTTCAAAAGAATGTAAATGCGAAACTTCCATGCTAGGAAATAGTGTTTGCAGATGTCTACGTATCGTAGCGATAGAGTTCTAATGCTTCTCAAAACGCGATGTAGCACCTCATTCCTATGTCTCATGATAAGATATAATATTCATTGCGAAGTGTCATGTATACCTCGTATTCACTTCAAAAGAATGTAAATATGACACTTCCATGCTAGGAAATAGCGTTTGCAGATGTCTACGTATCGTATCAATAGGGTTCTAATGCTTCTTAAAACGAGATGTCGTATTTCATTTCTATGTTTTGTAATACGATATAATATTCATTGTGTAGTGTTATGTATACCTCGTATTCACTTCAGTGGAATGTAAGTGCGACATGTCCATGCTAGGAAATAGAGTTTGCAGATGTCTACGTATCGTAGCAATAGAGTTCTAATGCTTCTCAAAACGCGATATAGCACCTCATTCCTATGTTTCATGATAAGATATAATATTCATTGCGAAGTGTCATGTATATCTCTTATTCACTTCAAAAGAATGTAAATGCGACACTTCCATGCTAGGAAATAGCGTTTGCAGATGTCTACGTATCGTAGCAATAGAGTTCTAATGCTTCTTAAAACGCGATATCGCATCTCACTGCTATCTTTCATGATAAGATATAATATTTATTGCGAAGTGTCATGTATACCTCGTATTCACTTCAAAAGAATGTAAATGCGACACTTCCATGCTAGGAAATAGCGTTTGCAGATGTCTACGTATCGTAGCAATAGAGTTCTAATGCTTCTTAAAACGAGATGCAGCATTTCATTTCTATGTTTCGTGATAAGGTATAATATTCATTGTGGAGTGTCATGTATAACTCGTATTCACTTCAAAAGAATGTAAATATGACACTTCCATGCTAGGAAATAGCGTTTGCAGATGTCTACGTATCGTAGCAATAGAGTTCTAATGCTTCTTAAAACGAGATGCCGCATTTCATTTCTATGTTTCGTGATAAGATATAATATTCATTGTGGAGTGTTATGTATACCTCGTACTCACTTCAAAAGAATGTAAATGCGACACTTCCATGCTAGGAAATAGCGTTTGCAGATGTCTACGTGTCGTAGCAATAGGGTTCTAATGCTTCTTAAAACGAGATGTCGTATTTCATTTCTATGTTTCGTAGTAAGATGTAATATTCATTGTGTAGTGTTATGTATACCTCGTATTCACTTCAGTGGAATGTAAGTGCGACATGTCCATGCTAGGAAATAGCGTTTGCAGATGTCTACGTATCGTAGCAATTGAGTTCTAATGCTTCTCAAAACGAGATATCGCAAATCATTCCTATGTTTCATGATAAGATATAATATTCATTGCGAAGTGTAATGTATATCTCGTATTCACTTCAAAAGAATGTAAATGCGAAACTTCCATGCTAGGAAATAGTGTTTGCAGATGTCTACGTATCGTAGCGGTAGAGTTCTAAGGCTTCTCAAAACGCGATGTAGCACCTCATTCCTATGTCTCATGATAAGATATAATATTCATTGCGAAGTGTCATGTATACCTCGTATTCACTTCAAAAGAATGTAAATATGACACTTCCATGCTAGGATATAGCGTTTGCAGATGTCTACGTATCGTAGCAATAGGGTTCTAATGCTCCTTAAAACGAGATGTCGTATTTCATTTCTATGTTTCGTAGTAAGATGTAATATTCATTGTGTAGTGTTATGTATACCTCGTATTCACTTCAGTGGAATGTAAGTGCGACATGTCCATGCTAGGAAATAGAGTTTGCAGATGTCTACGTATCGTAGCAATAGAGTTCTAATGCTTCTCAAAACGCGATATAGCACCTCATTCCTATGTTTCATGATAAGATATAATATTCATTGCGAAGTGTAATGTATATCTCGTATTCACTTCAAAAGAATGTAAATGCGAAACTTCCATGCTAGGAAATAGTGTTTGCAGATGTCTACGTATCGTAGCGGTAGAGTTCTAAGGCTTCTCAAAACGCGATGTAGCACCTCATTCCTATGTCTCATGATAAGATATAATATTCATTGCGAAGTGTCATGTATACCTCGTATTCACTTCAAAAGAATGTAAATATGACACTTCCATGCTAGGAAATAGCGTTTGCAGATGTCTACGTATCGTAGCAATAGAGTTCTAATGCTTCTTAAAACGCGATATCGCATCTCACTGCTATCTTTCATGATAAGATATAATATTTATTGCGAAGTGTCATGTATACCTCGTATTCACTTCAAAGAATGTAAATGCGACACTTCCATGCTAGGAAATTGCGTTTGCAGATGTCTACGTATCGTAGCAGTAGAGTTCTAATGCTTCATAAAACGAGATGCAGCATTTCATTTCTATGTTTCGTGATAAGGTATAATATTCATTGTGGAGTGTCATGTATACCTCGTATTCACTTCAAAAGAATGTAAATATGACACTTCCATGCTAGGAAATAGCGTTTGCAGATGTCTACGTATCGTAGCAATAGAGTTCTAATGCTTCTCAAAACGCGATGTAGCACCTCATTCCTATGTCTCATGGTAAGATATAATATTCATTGCGAAGTGTCATGTATACCTCGTATTCACTTCAAAAGAATGTAAATATGACACTTCCATGCTAGGAAATAGCGTTTGCAGATGTCTACGTATCGTATCAATAGGGTTCTAATGCTTCTTAAAACGAGATGTCGTATTTCATTTCTATGTTTCGTAATACGATATAATATTCATTGTGTAGTGTTATGTATACCTCGTATTCACTTCAGTGGAATGTAAGTGCGACATGTCCATGCTAGGAAATAGAGTTTGCAGATGTCTACGTATCGTAGTAATAGAGTTCTAATGCTTCTCAAAACGCGATATAGCACCTCATTCCTATGTTTCATGATAAGATATAATATTCATTGCGAAGTGTCATGTATACCTCGTATTCACTTCAAAAGAATGTAAATATGACACTTCCATGCTAGGATATAGCGTTTGCAGATGTCTACGTATCATAGCAATAGGGTTCTAATGCTTCTTAAAACGAGATGTCGTATTTCATTTCTATGTTTCGTAGTAAGATGTAATATTCATTGTGTAGCGTTATGTATACCTCGTATTCACTTCAGTGGAATGTAAGTGCGACATGTCCATGCTAGGAAATAGAGTTTGCAGATGTCTACGTATCGTAGCAATAGAGTTCTAGTGCTTCTCAAAACGCGATACAGCACCTCATTCCTATGTTTCATGATAAGATATAATATTCATTGCGAAGTGTCATGTATATCTCTTATTCACTTCAAAAGAATGTAAATGCGACACTTCCATGCTAGGAAATAGCGTTTGCAGATGTCTACGTATCGTAGCAATAGGGTTCTAATGCTTCTTAAAACGAGATGTCGTATTTCATTTCTATGTTTCGTAGTAAGATGTAATATTCATTGTGTAGTGTTATGTATACCTCGTATTCACTTCAGTGGAATGTAAGTGCGACATGTCCATGCTAGGAAATAGCGTTTGCAGATGTCTACGTATCGTAGCAATTGAGTTCTAATGCTTCTCAAAACGAGATATCGCAAATCATTCCTATGTTTCATGATAAGATATAATATTCATTGCGAAGTGTAATGTATATCTCGTATTCACTTCAAAAGAATGTAAATGCGAAACTTCCATGCTAGGAAATAGTGTTTGCAGATGTCTACGTATCGTAGCGGTAGAGTTCTAAGGCTTCTCAAAACGCGATGTAGCACCTCATTCCTATGTCTCATGATAAGATATAATATTCATTGCGAAGTGTCATGTATACCTCGTATTCACTTCAAAAGAATGTAAATATGACACTTCCATGCTAGGATATAGCGTTTGCAGATGTCTACGTATCGTAGCAATAGGGTTCTAATGCTCCTTAAAACGAGATGTCGTATTTCATTTCTATGTTTCGTAGTAAGATGTAATATTCATTGTGTAGTGTTATGTATACCTCGTATTCACTTCAGTGGAATGTAAGTGCGACATGTCCATGCTAGGAAATAGAGTTTGCAGATGTCTACGTATCGTAGCAATAGAGTTCTAATGCTTCTCAAAACGCGATATAGCACCTCATTCCTATGTTTCATGATAAGATATAATATTCATTGCGAAGTGTCATGTATATCTCTTATTCACTTCAAAAGAATGTAAATGCGACACTTCCATGCTAGGAAATAGCGTTTGCAGATGTCTACGTATCGTAGCAATAGAGTTCTAATGCTTCTTAAAACGCGATATCGCATCTCACTGCTATCTTTCATGATAAGATATAATATTTATTGCGAAGTGTCATGTATACCTCGTATTCACTTCAAAGAATGTAAATGCGACACTTCCATGCTAGGAAATTGCGTTTGCAGATGTCTACGTATCGTAGCAGTAGAGTTCTAATGCTTCATAAAACGAGATGCAGCATTTCATTTCTATGTTTCGTGATAAGGTATAATATTCATTGTGGAGTGTCATGTATACCTCGTATTCACTTCAAAAGAATGTAAATATGACACTTCCATGCTAGGAAATAGCGTTTGCAGATGTCTACGTATCGTAGCAATAGAGTTCTAATGCTTCTCAAAACGCGATGTAGCACCTCATTCCTATGTCTCATGGTAAGATATAATATTCATTGCGAAGTGTCATGTATACCTCGTATTCACTTCAAAAGAATGTAAATATGACACTTCCATGCTAGGAAATAGCGTTTGCAGATGTCTACGTATCGTATCAATAGGGTTCTAATGCTTCTTAAAACGAGATGTCGTATTTCATTTCTATGTTTCGTAATACGATATAATATTCATTGTGTAGTGTTATGTATACCTCGTATTCACTTCAGTGGAATGTAAGTGCGACATGTCCATGCTAGGAAATAGAGTTTGCAGATGTCTACGTATCGTAGTAATAGAGTTCTAATGCTTCTCAAAACGCGATATAGCACCTCATTCCTATGTTTCATGATAAGATATAATATTCATTGCGAAGTGTCATGTATACCTCGTATTCACTTCAAAAGAATGTAAATATGACACTTCCATGCTAGGATATAGCGTTTGCAGATGTCTACGTATCATAGCAATAGGGTTCTAATGCTTCTTAAAACGAGATGTCGTATTTCATTTCTATGTTTCGTAGTAAGATGTAATATTCATTGTGTAGCGTTATGTATACCTCGTATTCACTTCAGTGGAATGTAAGTGCGACATGTCCATGCTAGGAAATAGAGTTTGCAGATGTCTACGTATCGTAGCAATAGAGTTCTAGTGCTTCTCAAAACGCGATACAGCACCTCATTCCTATGTTTCATGATAAGATATAATATTCATTGCGAAGTGTCATGTATATCTCTTATTCACTTCAAAAGAATGTAAATGCGACACTTCCATGCTAGGAAATAGCGTTTGCAGATGTCTACGTATCGTAGCAATAGAGTTCTAATGCTTCTTAAAACGCGATATCGCATCTCACTGCTATCTTCCATGATAAGATATAATATTCATTGTGGAGTGTTATGTATACCTTGTACTCACTTCAAAAGAATGTAAATGCGACACTTCCATGCTAGGAAATAGCGTTTGCAGATGTCTACGTATCGTAGCAATAGAGTTCAATGCTTCTTAAAACTAGATGTCGTATTTAATTTCTATGTTTCGTAATAAGATATAATATTCCATGTGAAATGATATGTATACCTCGTATTCACTTCAATGGAATGTAAGTGCGACATTTCCTTGCTACGAAATAACGTTTGCTGATGTCTACGTATATTAGCAATAGAGTTCTAATGCTTCTCAAAACGCGATATCGCATCTCACTTCTATCTTTCATGATAAGATATAATATTTATTGCGAAGTGTCATGTATACCTCGTATTCACTTCAAAAGTATGTAAATGCGACACTTCCATGCTAGGAAATAGCGTTTGCAGATGACTACGTATCGTAGCAATGGAGTTCTAATGCTTCCTAAAACGCGATATCGCATCTCACTTCTATGTTTCATGATAAGATATAATTTTCATTGCGAAGTGTCACGTATACCTCGTATTCACTTCAAAAGAATGTAAATATGACACTTCCATGCTAGGAAATAGCGTTTGCAGATGTCTACGTATCGTATCAATAGGGTTCTAATGCTTCTTAAAACGAGATGTCGTATTTCATTTCTATGTTTCGTAATAAGATATAATATTCATTGTGTAGTGATATGTATACCTCGTATTCAATTCAGTGGAATGTAAGTGCGACATTTCCTTGCTACGAAATAACGTTTGCTGATGTCTACGTATATTAGCAATAGAGTTCTAATGCTTCTCAAAACGCGATATCGCATCTCACTTCTATCTTTCATGATAAGATATAATATTTACTGCGAAGTGTCATGTATACCTCGTATTCACTTCAAAAGTATGTAAATGCGACACTTTCATGCTAGGAAATAGCGTTTGCAGATGACTACGTATCGTAGCAATAGAGTTCTAATGCTTCCTAAAACGCGATATCGCATCTCACTTCTACGTTTCATGATAAGATATAATTTTCATTGCGAAGTGTCACGTATACCTCGCATTCACTTCAAAAGAATGTAAATGCGAAACTTCCATGCTAGGAAATAGCGTTTGCAGATGTCTACGTATCGTAGCGATAGAGTTCTAATGCTTCTTAAAAAGAGATGTCGCATTTCATTTCCATGTTTCGTAATAAGATATAATGTTCATTGTGGAGTGTCATGTATACCTCGTACTCACATCACAAGAATGTAAATGCGACACATCCATGCAAGGAAATAGCGTTTGCAGATGTCTACGTATCGTAGCAATAGAGTTCTAGTGCTTCTCAAAACGAGATATCGCAAATAATTCCTATGTTTCATGATAAGATATAATATTCATAGCGAAGTGTAATGTATATCTCGTATTCACTTCAAAAGAATGTAAATGCGAAACTTCCATGCTAGGAAATAGTGTTTGCAGATGTCTACGTATCGTAGCGATAGAGTTCTAATGCTTCTCAAAACGCGATGTAGCACCTCATTCCTATGTCTCATGATAAGATATAATATTGATTGCGAAGTGTCATGTATACCTCGTATGCACTTCAAAAGAATGTAAATATGACACTTCCATGCTAGGAAATAGCGTTTGCATATGTCTACGTATCGTATCAATAGGGTTCTAATGCTTCTTAAAACGAGATGTCGTATTTCATTTCTATGTTTCGTAATACGATATAATATTCATTGTGTTGTGTTATGTATACCTCGTATTCACTTCAGTGGAATGTAAGTGCGACATGTCCATGCTAGGAAATAGCGTTTGCAAATGTCTACGTATCGTAGCAATTGAGTTCTAATGCTTCTCAAAACGAGATATCGCAAATCATTCCTATGTTTCATGATAAGATATAATATTCATTGCGAAATGTAATGTATATCTCGTATTCACTTCAAAAGAATGTAAATGCGAAACTTCCATGCTAGGAAATAGTGTTTGCAGATGTCTACGTATCGTAGCGATAGAGTTCTAATGCTTCTCAAAACGCGATGTAGCACCTCATTCCTATGTCTCATGATAAGATATAATATTGATTGCGAAGTGTCATGTATACCTCGTATGCACTTCAAAAGAATGTAAATATGACACTTCCATGCTAGGAAATAGCGTTTGCAGATGTCTACGTATCGTATCAATAGGGTTCTAATGCTTCTTAAAACGAGATGTCGTATTTCATTTCTATGTTTCGTAATACGATATAATAATCATTGTGTTGTGTTATGTATACCTCGTATTCACTTCAAAAGAATGTAAATATGACACTTCCATGCTAGGATATAGCGTTTGCAGATGTCTACGTATCGTAGCAATAGGGTTCTAATGCTCCTTAACACGAGATGTCGTATTTCATTTCTATGTTTCGTAGTAAGATGTAATATTCATTGTGTAGTGTTATGTATACCTCGTATTCACTTCAGTGGAATGTAAGTGCGAC
This sequence comes from Xylocopa sonorina, assembly GCF_050948175.1. Lineage (NCBI taxonomy): Eukaryota > Metazoa > Arthropoda > Insecta > Hymenoptera > Apidae > Xylocopa > Xylocopa sonorina. Next base: position 426,990 of record NW_027490361.1, read on the forward strand.
ATGTCCATGCTAGGAAATAGAGTTTGCAGATGTCTACGTATCGTAGCAATAGAGTTCTAATGCTTCTCAATACGCGATATAGCACCTGATTCCTATGTTTCATGATAAGATATAATATTCATTGCGAAGTGTCATGTATATCTCTTATTCACTTCAAAAGAATGTAAATGCGACACTTCCATGCTAGGAAATAGCGTTTGCAGATGTCTACGTATCGTAGCAATAGAGTTCTAATGCTTCTTAAAACGCGATATCGCATCTCACTGCTATCTTTCATGATAAGATATAATATTTATTGCGAAGTGTCATGTATACCTCGTATTCACTTCAAAGAATGTAAATGCGACACTTCCATGCTAGGAAATAGCGTTTGCAGATGTCTACGTATCGTAGCAATAGAGTTCTAATGCTTCTTAAAACGAGATGCAGCATTTCATTTCTGTGTTTCGTGATAAGGTATAATATTCATTGTGGAGTGTCATGTATACCTCGTATTCACTTCAAAAGAATGTAAATGCGACACTTCCATGCTAGGAAATAGCGTTTGCAGATGTCTACGTGTCGTAGCAATAGGGTTCTAATGCTTCTTAAAACGAGATGTCGTATTTCATTTCTATGTTTCGTAGTAAGATGTAATATTCATTGTGTAGTGTTATGTATACCTCGTATTCACTTCAGTGGAATGTAAGTGCGACATGTCCATGCTAGGAAATAGAGTTTGCAGATGTCTACGTATCGTAGCAATAGAGTTCTAATGCTTCTCAAAACGAGATATCGCAAATCATTCCTATGTTTCATGATAAGATATAATATTCATTGCGAAGTGTAATGTATATCTCGTATTCACTTCAAAAGAATGTAAATGCGAAACTTCCATGCTAGGAAATAGTGTTTGCAGATGTCTACGTATCGTAGCGATAGAGTTCTAATGCTTCTCAAAACGCGATGTAGCACCTCATTCCTATGTCTCATGATAAGATATAATATTCATTGCGAAGTGTCATGTATACCTCGTATTCACTTCAAAAGTATGTAAATATGACACTTCCATGCCAGGAAATAGCGTTTGCAGATGTCTACGTATCGTATCAATAGGGTTCTAATGCTTCTTAAAACGAGATGTCGTATTTCATTTCTATGTTTCGTAATACGATATAATATTCATTGTGTAGTGTTATGTATACCTCGTATTCACTTCAGTGGAATGTAAGTGCGACATGTCCATGCTAGGAAATAGAGTTTGCAGATGTCTACGTATCGTAGTAATAGAGTTCTAATGCTTCTCAAAACGCGATATAGCACCTCATTCCTATGTTTCATGATAAGATATAATATTCATTGCGAAGTGTCATGTATACCTCGTATTCACTTCAAAAGTATGTAAATATGACACTTCCATGCCAGGAAATAGCGTTTGCAGATGTCTACGTATCGTATCAATAGGGTTCTAATGCTTCTTAAAACGAGATGTCGTATTTCATTTCTATGTTTCGTAATAAGATATAATATTCATTGTGTAATGTTATGTATACCTCGTATTCACTTCAGTGTAATGTAAGTGCGACATGTCCATGCTAGGAATTAGAGTTTTGCAGATGTCTACGTATATTAGCAATAGAGTTCTAATGCTTCTCAAAACGCGATATAGTACCTTATTCATATGTTCCATGACAAGACATAATATTCATTGCGAAGTGTCATGTATATCTCGTATTCACTTCAAAAGAATGTAAATGCGACACTTCCATGCTAGGAAATAGCGTTTGCAGATGTCTACGTATCGTAGCAATAGAATTCTTGCGCTTCTTAAATCGCGATATCGCATCTCACTTCTATGTTTCGTGATAAGATATAATATTCATTGTAAAGTGTTATGTATACCTCGTATTCACTTCAAAAGAATGTAAATGCGACACTTCCATGCTAGGATACAGCGTTTGCAGATGTCTACGTATCGTACCGATAGAGTTCTAATGCTTCTTAGAACGCGATATCGCATCTCACTTCTAGGTTTCATGATAAGATATAACATTCATTGCGAAGTGTCATGTATACCTCGTATTCACTTCAAATGAATGTAATTGCGACACTTCCATGCTAGGAAATAGCGTTTGCAGATGTCTACGTATCGTAGCAATAGAGTTCTAATGCTTCTTAAAACGAGATGTCGCATTTCATTTCTATGCTTCGTGATAAGGTATAATATTCATTGTGGAGTGTTATGTATACCTCGTATTCGCTTCAGTGGAATGTAAGTGCGACATGTCCATGCTAGGAAATAGAGTTTGCAGATGTCTACGTATATTAGCGATAGAGTTCTAATGCTTCTCAAAACGCGATATAGCACCTCATTCCTACGTTTCATGATAAGATATAATATTCATTGCGAAGTGTCATGTATACCTCGTATTCACTTCAAAAGTATGTAAATGCGACACTTCCATGCTAGGAAATAGCGTTTGCAGATGACTACGTATCGTAGCAATGGAGTTCTAATGCTTCCTAAAACGCGATATCGCATCTCACTTCTATGTTTCATGATAAGATATAATTTTCATTGCGAAGTGTCACGTATACCTCGTATTCACTTCAAAAGAATGTAAATATGACACTTCCATGCTAGGAAATAGCGTTTGCAGATGTCTACGTATCGTATCAATAGGGTTCTAATGCTTCTTAAAACGAGATGTCGTATTTCATTTCTATGTTTCGTAATAAGATATAATATTCATTGTGTAGTGATATGTATACCTCGTATTCAATTCAGTGGAATGTAAGTGCGACATTTCCTTGCTACGAAATAACGTTTGCTGATGTCTACGTATATTAGCAATAGAGTTCTAATGCTTCTCAAAACGCGATATCGCATCTCACTTCTATCTTTCATGATAAGATATAATATTTACTGCGAAGTGTCATGTATACCTCGTATTCACTTCAAAAGTATGTAAATGCGACACTTTCATGCTAGGAAATAGCGTTTGCAGATGACTACGTATCGTAGCAATAGAGTTCTAATGCTTCCTAAAACGCGATATCGCATCTCACTTCTACGTTTCATGATAAGATATAATTTTCATTGCGAAGTGTCACGTATACCTCGCATTCACTTCAAAAGAATGTAAATGCGAAACTTCCATGCTAGGAAATAGCGTTTGCAGATGTCTACGTATCGTAGCGATAGAGTTCTAATGCTTCTTAAAAAGAGATGTCGCATTTCATTTCCATGTTTCGTAATAAGATATAATGTTCATTGTGGAGTGTCATGTATACCTCGTACTCACATCACAAGAATGTAAATGCGACACATCCATGCAAGGAAATAGCGTTTGCAGATGTCTACGTATCGTAGCAATAGAGTTCTAGTGCTTCTCAAAACGAGATATCGCAAATAATTCCTATGTTTCATGATAAGATATAATATTCATTGCGAAGTGTAATGTATATCTCGTATTCACTTCAAAAGAATGTAAATGCGAAACTTCCATGCTAGGAAATAGTGTTTGCAGATGTCTACGTATCGTAGCGATAGAGTTCTAATGCTTCTCAAAACGCGATGTAGCACCTCATTCCTATGTCTCATGATAAGATATAATATTGATTGCGAAGTGTCATGTATACCTCGTATGCACTTCAAAAGAATGTAAATATGACACTTCCATGCTAGGAAATAGCGTTTGCAGATGTCTACGTATCGTATCAATAGGGTTCTAATGCTTCTTAAAACGAGATGTCGTATTTCATTTCTATGTTTCGTAATACGATATAATATTCATTGTGTTGTGTTATGTATACCTCGTATTCACTTCAGTGGAATGTAAGTGCGACATGTCCATGCTAGGAAATAGCGTTTGCAGATGTCTACGTATCGTAGCAATTGAGTTCTAATGCTTCTCAAAACGAGATATCGCAAATCATTCCTATGTTTCATGATAAGATATAATATTCATTGCGAAATGTAATGTATATCTCGTATTCACTTCAAAAGAATGTAAATGCGAAACTTCCATGCTAGGAAATAGTGTTTGCAGATGTCTACGTATCGTAGCGATAGAGTTCTAATGCTTCTCAAAACGCGATGTAGCACCTCATTCCTATGTCTCATGATAAGATATAATATTGATTGCGAAGTGTCATGTATACCTCGTATGCACTTCAAAAGAATGTAAATATGACACTTCCATGCTAGGAAATAGCGTTTGCAGATGTCTACGTATCGTATCAATAGGGTTCTAATGCTTCTTAAAACGAGATGTCGTATTTCATTTCTATGTTTCGTAATACGATATAATAATCATTGTGTTGTGTTATGTATACCTCGTATTCACTTCAAAAGAATGTAAATATGACACTTCCATGCTAGGATATAGCGTTTGCAGATGTCTACGTATCGTAGCAATAGGGTTCTAATGCTCCTTAAAACGAGATGTCGTATTTCATTTCTATGTTTCGTAGTAAGATGTAATATTCATTGTGTAGTGTTATGTATACCTCGTATTCACTTCAGTGGAATGTAAGTGCGACATGTCCATGCTAGGAAATAGAGTTTGCAGATGTCTACGTATCGTAGCAATAGAGTTCTAATGCTTCTCAAAACGCCATATAGCACCTGATTCCTATGTTTCATGATAAGATATAATATTCATTGCGAAGTGTCATGTATATCTCTTATTCACTTCAAAAGAATGTAAATGCGACACTTCCATGCTAGGAAATAGCGTTTGCAGATGTCTACGTATCGTAGCAATAGAGTTCTAATGCTTCTTAAAACGCGATATCGCATCTCACTGCTATCTTTCATGATAAGATATAATATTTATTGCGAAGTGTCATGTATACCTCGTATTCACTTCAAAGAATGTAAATGCGACACTTCCATGCTAGGAAATAGCGTTTGCAGATGTCTACGTATCGTAGCAATAGAGTTCTAATGCTTCTTAAAACGAGATGCAGCATTTCATTTCTGTGTTTCGTGATAAGGTATAATATTCATTGTGGAGTGTCATGTATACCTCGTATTCACTTCAAAAGAATGTAAATGCGACACTTCCATGCTAGGAAATAGCGTTTGCAGATGTCTACGTGTCGTAGCAATAGGGTTCTAATGCTTCTTCAAACGAGATGTCGTATTTCATTTCTATGTTTCGTAGTAAGATGTAATATTCATTGTGTAGTGTTATGTATACCTCGTATTCACTTCAGTGGAATGTAAGTGCGACATGTCCATGCTAGGAAATAGAGTTTGCAGATGTCTACGTATCGTAGCAATAGAGTTCTAATGCTTCTCAAAACGAGATATCGCAAATCATTCCTATGTTTCATGATAAGATATAATATTCATTGCGAAGTGTAATGTATATCTCGTATTCACTTCAAAAGAATGTAAATGCGACACTTCCATGCTAGGAAATAGCGTTTGCAGATGTCTACGTATCGTAGCAATAGAATTCGTGCGCTTCTTAAATCGCGATATCGCATCTCACTTCTATGTTTCGTGGTAAGATATAATATTCATTGTAGATTGTTGTGTATACCCCGTACTCACTTCAAAAGAATGTAAATGCGACAATTCCATGCTAGGAAACAGCGTTTGCAGATGTCTACGTATCGTAGCAATAGGGATCTAATGCTTCTTAAAACGAGATGTCGTATTTCATTTTTATGTTTCGTAATAAGATATAATATTCATTGTGTAATGTTATGTATACCTCGTATTCACTTCAGTGTAATGTAAGTGCGACATGTCCATGCTAGGAATTAGAGTTTTGCAGATGTCTACGTATATTAGCAATAGAGTTCTAATGCTTCTCAAAACGCGATATAGTACCTTATTCATATGTTCCATGACAAGACATAATATTCATTGCGAAGTGTCATGTATATCTCGTATTCACTTCAAAAGAATGTAAATGCGACACTTCCATGCTAGGAAATAGCGTTTGCAGATGTCTACGTATCGTAGCAATAGAATTCGTGCGCTTCTTAAATCGCGATATCGCATCTCACTTCTATGTTTCGTGATAAGATATAATATTCATTGTAGAGTGTTATGTATACCTCGTATTCACTTCAAAAGAATGTAAATGCGACACTTCCATGCTAGGATACAGCGTTTGCAGATGTCTACGTATCGTACCGATAGAGTTCTAATGCTTCTTAGAACGCGATATCGCATCTCACTTCTAGGTTTCATGATAAGATATAACATTCATTGCGAAGTGTCATGTATACCTCGTATTCACTTCAAATGAATGTAATTGCGACACTTCCATGCTAGGAAATAGCGTTTGCAGATGTCTACGTATCGTAGCAATAGAGTTCTAATGCTTCTTAAAACGAGATGTCGCATTTCATTTCTATGCTTCGTGATAAGGTATAATATTCATTGTGGAGTGTTATGTATACCTCGTATTCGCTTCAGTGGAATGTAAGTGCGACATGTCCATGCTAGGAAATAGAGTTTGCAGATGTCTACGTATATTAGCGATAGAGTTCTAATGCTTCTCAAAACGCGATATAGCACCTCATTCCTACGTTTCATGATAAGATATAATATTCATTGCGAAGTGTCATGTATATCTCGTATTCACTTCAAAAGAATGTAAATGCGACACTTCCATGCTAGGAAATAGCGTTTGCAGATGTCTACGTATCGTAGCAATAGAATTCTTGCGCTTCTTAAATCGCGATATCGCATCTCACTTCTATGTTTCGTGATAAGATATAATATTCATTGTAGAGTGTTATGTATACCTCGTTTTCACTTCAAAAGAATGTAAATGCGACAGTTCCATGCTAGGATACAGCGTTTGCAGATGTCTACGTATCGTACCAATAGTGTTCTAATGCTTCATAGAACGCGATATCGCATCTCACTTCTAGGTTTCATGATAAGATATAATATTCATTGCGAAGTGTCATGTATACCTCGTATTCACTTCAAATGAATGTAATTGCGACACTTCCATGCTAGGAAATAGCGTTTGCATATGTCTACTTATCGTAGCAATAGAGTTCTAATGCTTCTTAAAACGAGATGTCGCATTTCATTTCTATGCTTCGTGATAAGGTATAATATACATTGTGGAGTGTTATGTATACCTCGTATTCGCTTCAGTGGAATGTAAGTGCGACATGTCCATGCAAGGAAATAGAGTTTGCAGATGTCTACGTATATTAGCGATAGAGTTCTTATGCTTCTCAAAATGCGATATAGCACCTCATTCCTATGATTCATGATAAGATATAATATTCATTGCGAAGTGTCATGTATATCTCGTATTCACTTCAAAAGAATGTAAATGCGACACTTCCATGCTAGGAAATAGCGTTTGCAGATGTCTACGTAACGCAGCAATAGAGTTCTAATGCTTCCTAAAACGCGATATCGCATCTCACTGCTATGCTTCATGAGAAGATATAATATTCATTATGGAGTGTTATACATACCTCCTACTCACTTCAAAAGAATGTAAATGCGACACTTCCATGCTAGGAAATATTGTTTGCAGATGTCTACGTATCACAGCAATAGAGTACTAATGCTTCTTAAAACTAGATGTCGTATTTCATTTCTATGATTCGTAATAAGATATAATACTCATTGCGTAATGTTATGTATACCCCGTTTTCACTTCAGTGGAATGTAAGTGCGACATGTCCATGCTAGGAAATAGAGTTTGCAGATGTCTACGTATATTAGCAATAGAGTTATAATGCTTCTCAAAACGCGATATAGCACCTCATTCCTATGTTTCATGATAAGATATAATATTCATTGCGAAGTGTCATGTATACCTCGTATTCTCTTAAAAAGAATGTAAGTGCGACACTTCCTTGCTTGGAAATAGCGTTTGCAGATGTCTCCGTATCGTAGCAAGAGAGCTCTAATGCTTTTCAAATCCCGATATCGCATCTCATTTCTACGTTTCATGATAAGATATAATATTCATTGCGAAGTGTCATGTACACCTCGTATTCATTTAAAAGAATATAAATGCGACTCTTCCGTGCTAGGAAGTAGCGTCTGCAGATGTCTACGCGTCGAGGCAATGGAGTTCTAATGCTTCATAAAACGCGATATCGCATCTCATTTCTATGAATCGTGATAAGATACAATATTCATTGCGAAGTGTCATGTATACCTCATATTCTTTCCAAACGAATGTAAATGCAACACTTCCTTGCTACGAAATAGCTTATTCAGATGTCTACGTATCGTAGCAATAGAGTTCTAATGCTATTTAAATCGCAATATCGCCTCTCATTTCTATGTTTCGTGATAAGGTATAATATTCATTGCGAAGTGTCCTGTATACCTCGCATTCACTTCAAAAGAATGTAAGTGCGACACTTCCATGCTTGGAAATAGCGTTTGCAGATGTCTACGCGTCGAGGCAATACAGTTCTAATGCTTCGTAAAATGCGTTATCGCATCCCATTTATATGTTTCGTGATAAGATATAATGTTCATTGCAAAGTGTCATCTATTCCTCGTATTCTCTTCAAACGAATGTAAATGCGGCACTTCCTTGCTAGGAAATAGCGTATTCAGATGTCTACCTATCGGAGCAAAAGGGTTCTAATGCTACTTAAATAGCGGTATCGCATCCCATTTATATGTTTCGTGATAAGATATAATGTTCATTGCGAAATGTCATGTATACCTCGGATTCACATCAAAAGAATGTAAATGCGACACTTCCATGCATGGAAATAGCGTTTGCAGATATCTCCGCATCGAGGCAATAGGGTTCTAATGCTTCTTAAAACGCGATATCGCATATCTCTTCTAGGTTTCATGATAAGATATAATATTCATAGCGAAGTGTCATGTATACCTCGTAATCTCTCCAAACGAATGTAAATGCAACACTTCCTTGCTAGGAAATAGATTATTCAGATGTCTACGTATCGTAGCAATAGAGTTCTAATGCTACTTAAACCGCGATATCGCATCTCATTTCTATGTTTCGTGATAAGATATAATATTCATTGCGATGTGTCATGTACACCTCGTATTCACTACAAAAGAATGTAAATGCGACACTGCCATGCTAGGAAATGGCGGCTGCAGATGTCATCGTATCGTAGCAATAAAGTTTTAATGTTACTTAAATCGCGATATCGCATCACATATATGTGTTTCGTGATAAGAAATAATATTCATTGCGAAGTGTCATGAATACCTCGTATTCACTTCAAAAGATTGTAAATGCGACTATTGCTTGCTAGGAAATAGCGTTTGCATATGTCTCCGCATCGAGACCGTAGAGTTCTAATGCTTCTTAAAACGCGATATCGCACCCCTCTTCCGTGTTTCATGATAAGATACAATATTCATTGCGAAGTGTCATGTATACCTCGTATTCACTTCAAAAGAATGTAAATGCGACTACTGCTTGCTAGGAAATAGCGTATTCAGGTGTCTACGTATCGTAGCAATAGAGTTCTAATGCTACTTAAATCGCGATATCGCATCTCATTTCTATGTTTCGTGATAAGATATAATATTCATTGCGAATGGTCATGTATACCTTGTATTCACTTCAAAAGAATGTAAATGCGACTATTGCTTGCTAGGAAATAGCGTTTGCAGATGTCTACGTATCGTAGCAATAGCGTTTAAATGCTACTTAAATCACGATATGACACCTCATTTATATGTTTCGTGATAAGATAAAGTACTCATTGCGAAGTGTCATGTATACCTCGTATTCACTTCAAAAGTTTGTAAATACGACTATTGCTTGCTAGGAAATAGCGTTTGCAGATGTCTACGTATCGTATCAATAGCGTTCTAATGCTACTTAAATCACGATATGACACCTCATTTCTATGTTTCGTGATAAGATATAATATTCATTGCGAAGTGTCATGTATACCTCGTATTCACTACAAAAGAATGTAAGTGCGACTCTGCCATGCTAGGAAATAGCGTCTGCAGATGTCTAAGCGTCTAGGCATTACAGTTCTAATGCTTCTTAAAACGCGATATCGCATCTATCTTCTATGTTTCATGATAAGATATAATATTCATTGCGAAGTGTCATCTATACCTCGTATTCACTTCAATGGAATGTAAATGCGACACTTCCTTGCTAGGAAATAGCGTTTGCAGATGTCTACGTATCGTAGCAATAGAGTTCTAATGCTTCTCAAAACGCGATATCGCAACTCATTCCTATGTTTCATGATAAGATATAATATTCATTGCGAAGTGTCATGTACATCTCGTTTTCACTTCAAAAGTATGTAAATGCGAAACTTCCATGCTAGGAAATAGCGTTTGCAGATGTCTACCTATCGTAGCAATAGAGTACTAATACTTCTTAAAACGAGATGTCGCATCTCACTTCTATATTTCATGATAAGATGTAATATTCATTGCGAAGTGTCATGTATACCTCGTATTCACTTCAAAAGAATGTAAATGCGAAACTTCCATGCTAGGAAATAGCGTTTTCAGATGTCTACGTATCGTAACGATAGAGTTCTAATGCTTCTTAAAAAGAGATGTCGCATTTCATTTCCATGTTTCGTAATAAGATATAATGTTCATTGTGGAGTGTCATGTATACCTCGTACTCACATCGCAAGAATGTAAATGCGACACATCCATGCAAGGAAATAGCTTTTGCAGATGTCTACGTATCGTAGCAATAGGATTCTAATGCTTCTCAAAACGAGATATCGCAAATAATTCCTATGTTTCATGATAAGATACAATATTCATTGCGAAGTGTAATGTATATCTCGTATTCACTTCAAAAGAATGTAAATGCGAAACTTCCATGCTAGGAAATAGTGTTTGCAGATGTCTACGTATCGTAGCGATAGAGTTCTAATGCTTCTCAAAACGCGATGTAGCACCTCATTCCTATGTCTCATGATAAGATATAATATTGATTGCGAAGTGTCATGTATACCTCGTATGCACTTCAAAAGAATGTAAATATGACACTTCCATGCTAGGAAATAGCGTTTGCAGATGTCTACGTATCGTAGCGATGGATTTCTAATGCTTCTCAAAACGCGATGTAGCACCTCATTCCTATGTCTCATGATAAGATATAATATTGATTGCGAAGTGTCATGTATACCTCGTATGCACTTCAAAAGAATGTAAATATGACACTTCCATGCTAGGAAATAGCGTTTGCAGATGTCTACGTATCGTATCAATAGGGTTCTAATGCTTCTTAAAACGAGATGTCGTATTTCATTTCTATGTTTCGTAATACGATATAATATTCATTGTGTTGTGTTATGTATACCTCGTATTCACTTCAGTGGAATGTAAGTGCGACATGTCCATGCTCGGAAATAGCGTTTGCAGATGTCTACGTATCGTAGCAATAGAGTTCTAATGCTTCTTAGAACGAGATGCCGCATTTCATTTCTATGTTTCGTGATAAGATATAATATTCATTGTGGAGTGTTATGTATACCTCGTACTCACTTCAAAAGAATGTAAATGCGACACTTCCATGCTAGGAAATAGCGTTTGCAGATGTCTACGTATCGTAGCAATAGGGTTCTAATGCTTCTTAAAACGAGATGTCGTATTTCATTTCTATGTTTCGTAGTAAGATGTAATATTCATTGTGTAGTGTTATGTATACCTCATATTCACTTCAAAAGTATGTAAGTGCGACACTTCCTTGCTAGGGAATATTGTTTGCAGATGTCTACGTATCGTAGCAATGAAGTTCTAGTGCTTCTTAAATCACGATATCGCATCTCATTTCTATGTTTCGTGTTAAGGTATAATATTCATTGCGAAGTGTCATGTATACATCGTATTCACATCACAAGAATGTAAATGCGACACATCCATGCGAGGAAATAGCGTTTGCAGATATCTACGTATCGTAGCAATAGAGTTCTAATGCTTCTCAAAACGCGATATCGCAACTCATTCTTATGTTTCATGATAAGATATAATATTCATTGCGAAGTGTAATGTATATCTCGTATTCACTTCAAAAGAATGTAAATGCGAAACTTCCATGCTAGGAAATAGTGTTTGCAGATGTCTACGTATCGTAGCGATAGAGTTCTAATGCTTCTCAAAACGCGATATAGCACCTCATTCCTATGTTTCATGATAAGATATAATATTCATTGCGAAGTGTCATGTATATCTCTTATTCACTTCAAAAGAATGTAAATGCGACACTTCCATGCTAGGAAATAGCGTTTGCAGATGTCTGCGTATCGTAGCAATAGAGTTCTAATGCTTCTTAAAACGCGATATCGCATCTCACTGCTATCTTTCATGATAAGATATAATATTTATTGCGAAGTGTCATGTATACCTCGTACTCACATCACAAGAATGTAAATGCGACACATCCATGCAAGGAAATAGCGTTTGCAGATGTCTACGTATCGTAGCAATAGAGTTCTAATGCTTCTCAAAACGAGATATCGCAAATAATTCCTATGTTTCATGATAAGATATAATATTCATTGCGAAGTGTAATGTATATCTCGTATTCACTTCAAAAGAATGTAAATGCGAAACTTCCATGCTAGGAAATAGTGTTTGCAGATGTCTACGTATCGTAGCGATAGAGTTCTAATGCTTCTCAAAACGCGATGTAGAACCTCATTCCTATGTCTCATGATAAGATATAATATTGATTGCGAAGTGTCATGTATACCTCGTATGCACTTCAAAAGAATGTAAATATGACACTTCCATGCTAGGAAATAGCGTTTGCAGATGTCTACGTATCGTATCAATAGGGTTCTAATGCTTCTTAAAACGAGATGTCGTATTTCATTTCTATGTTTCGTAATACGATATAATAATCATTGTGTTGTGTTATGTATACCTCGTATTCACTTCAGAGGAATGTAAGTGCGACATGTCCATGCTAGGAAATAGCGTTTGCAGATGTCTACGTATCGTAGCAATAGAGTTCTAATGCTTCTCAAGACGAGATATCGCAAATCATTCCTATGTTTCATGATAAGATATAATATTCATTGCGAAGTGTAATGTATATCTCATATTCACTTCAAAAGAATGTAAATGCGAAACTTCCATGCTAGGAAATAGTGTTTGCAGATGTCTACGTATCGTAGCGATAGAGTTCTAATGCTTCTCAAAACGCGATGTAGCACCTCATTCCTATGTCTCATGATAAGATATAATATTCATTGCGAAGTGTCATGTATACCTCGTATTCACTTCAAAAGAATGTAAATATGACACTTCCATGCTAGGATATAGCGTTTGCAGATGTCTACGTATCGTAGCAATAGGGTTCTTATGCTTCTTAAAACGAGATGTCGTATTTCATTTCTATGTTTCGTAGTAAGATGTAATATTCATTGTGTAGTGTTATGTATACCTCGTATTCACTTCAGTGGAATGTAAGTGCGACATGTCCATACTAGGAAATAGAGTTTGCAGATGTCTACGTATCGTAGCAATAGAGTTCTAATGCTTCTCAAAACGGGATATAGCACCTCATTCCTATGTTTCATGATAAGATATAATATTCATTGCGAAGTGTCATGTATATCTCTTATTCACTTCAAAAGAATGTAAATGCGACACTTCCATGCTAGGAAATAGCGTTTGCAGATGTCTACGTATCGTATCAATAGGGTTCTAATGCTTCTTAAAACGAGATGTGGTATTTCATTTCTATGTTTCGTAATACGATATAATAATCATTGTTTTGTGTTATGTATACCTCGTATTCACTTCAGTGGAATGTAAGTGCGACATGTCCATGCTAGGAAATAGCGTTTGCAGATGTCTACGTATCGTAGCAATAGAGTTCTAATGCTTCTCAAAACGAGATATCGCAAATCATTCCTATGTTTCATGATAAGATATAATATTCATTGCGAAGTGTAATGTATATCTCATATTCACTTCAAAAGAATGTAAATGCGAAACTTCCATGCTAGGAAATAGTGTTTGCAGATGTCTACGTATCGTAGCGATAGAGTTCTAATGCTTCTCAAAACGCGATGTAGCACCTCATTCCTATGTCTCATGATAAGATATAATATTGATTGCGAAGTGTCATGTATACCTCGTATGCACTTCAAAAGAATGTAAATATGACACTTCCATGCTAGGAAATAGCGTTTGCAGATGTCTACGTATCGTATCAATAGGGTTCTAATGCTTCTTAGAACGAGATGTCGTATTTCATTTCTATGTTTCGTAATACGATATAATATTCATTGTGTTGTGTTATGTATACCTCGTATTCACTTCAGTGGAATGTAAGTGCGACATGTCCATGCTAGGAAATAGCGTTTGCAGATGTCTACGTATCGTAGCAATAGAGTTCTAATGCTTCTCAAAACGAGATATCGCAAATCATTCCTATGTTTCATGATAAGATATAATATTCATTGCGAAGGGTAATGTATATCTCGTATTCGCTTCAAAAGAATGTAAATGCGAAACTTCCATGCTAGGAAATAGTGTTTGCAGATGTCTACGTATCGTAGCGATAGAGTTCTAATGCTTCTCAAAACGCGATGTAGCACCTCATTCCTATGTCTCATGATAAGATATAATATTGATAGCGAAGTGTCATGTATACCTCGTATGCACTTCAAAAGAATGTAAATATGACACTTCCATGCTAGGAAATAGCGTTTGCAGATGTCTACGTATCGTATCAATAGGGTTCTAATGCTTCTTAAAACGAGATGTCGTATTTCATTTCTATGTTTCGTAATACGATATAATAATCATTGTGTTGTGTTATGTATACCTCGTATTCACTTCAGAGGAATGTAAGTGCGACATGTCCATGCTAGGAAATAGCGTTTGCAGATGTCTACGTATCGTAGCAATAGAGTTCTAATGCTTCTCAAAACGAGATATCGCAAATCATTCCTATGTTTCATGATAAGATATAATATTCATTGCGAAGTGTAATGTATACCTCGTATTCACTTCAAAAGTATGTAAATGCGACACTTCCATGCTAGGAAATAGCGTTTGCAGATGACTACGTATCGTAGCAATAGAGTTCTAATGCTTCTCAAAACGCGATGTAGCACCTCATTCCTATGTCTCATGATAAGATATAATATTCATTGCGAAGTGTCATGTATACCTCGTATTCACTTCAAAAGAATGTAAATATGACACTTCCATGCTAGGATATAGCGTTTGCAGATGTCTACGTATCGTAGCAATAGGGTTCTAATGCTTCTTAAAACGAGATGTCGTATTTCATTTCTATGTTTCGTAGTAAGATGTAATATTCATTGTGTAGTGTTATGTATACCTCGTATTCACTTCAGTGGAATGTAAGTGCGACATGTCCATACTAGGAAATAGAGTTTGCAGATGTCTACGTATCGTAGCAATAGAGTTCTAATGCTTCTCAAAACGCGATATAGCACCTCATTCCTATGTTTCATGATAAGATATAATATTCATTGCGAAGTGTCATGTATATCTCTTATTCACTTCAAAAGAATGTAAATGCGACACTTCCATGCTAGGAAATAGCGTTTGCAGATGTCTACGTATCGTATCAATAGGGTTCTAATGCTTCTTAAAACGAGATGTCGTATTTCATTTCTATGTTTCGTAATACGATATAATAATCATTGTGTTGTGTTATGTATACCTCGTATTCACTTCAGTGGAATGTAAGTGCGACATGTCCATGCTAGGAAATAGCGTTTGCAGATGTCTACGTATCGTAGCAATAGAGTTCTAATGCTTCTCAAAACGAGATATCGCAAATCATTCCTATGTTTCATGATAAGATATAATATTCATTGCGAAGTGTAATGTATATCTCATATTCACTTCAAAAGAATGTAAATGCGAAACTTCCATGCTAGGAAATAGTGTTTGCAGATGTCTACGTATCGTAGCGATAGAGTTCTAATGCTTCTCAAAACGCGATGTAGCACCTCATTCCTATGTCTCATGATAAGATATAATATTCATTGCGAAGTGTCATGTATACCTCGTATTCACTTCAAAAGAATGTAAATGCGACACTTCCATGCTAGGAAATAGCGTTTGCAGATGTCTACGTATCGTAGCAATAGAGTTCTAATGCTTCTTAAAACGAGATGCAGCATTTCATTTCTATGTTTCGTGATAAGGTATAATATTCATTGTGGAGAGTCATGTATACCTCGTATTCACTTCAAAAGAATGTAAATATGACACTTCCATGCTAGGAAATAGCGTTTGCAGATGTCTACGTATCGTAGCAATAGAGTTCTAATGCTTCTTAAAACGAGATGCCGCATTTCTTTTCTATGTTTCGTGATAAGATATAATATTCATTGTGGAGTGTTATGTATACCTCGTACTCACTTCAAAAGAATGTAAATGCGACACTTCCATGCTAGGAAATAGCGTTTGCAGATGTCTACGTATCGTAGCAATAGGGTCCTAATGCTTCTTAAAACGAGATGTCGTATTTCATTTCTATGTTTCGTAGTAAGATGTAATATTCATTGTGTAGTGTTATGTATACCTCATATTCACTTCAAAAGTATGTAAGTGCGACACTTCCTTGCTAGGGAATATTGTTTGCAGATGTCTACGTATCGTAGCAATGAAGTTCTAGTGCTTCTTAAATCACGATATCGCATCTCATTTCTATGTTTCGTGTTAAGGTATAATATTCATTGCGAAGTGTCATGTATACATCGTATTCACATCACAAGAATGTAAATGCGACACATCCATGCGAGGAAATAGCGTTTGCAGATATCTACGTATCGTAGCAATAGAGTTCTAATGCTTCTCAAAACGCGATATCGCAACTCATTCTTATGTTTCATGATAAGATATAATATTCATTGCGAAGTGTCATGTACATCTCGTTTTCACTTCAAAAGAATGTAAATGCGAAACTTCCATGCTAGGAAATAGCGTTTGCAGATGTCTACGTATCGTAGCGATAGAGTTCTATTGCTTCTTATAACGCGATATCGCATCTCACTTCTATATTTCATGATAAGATGTAATATTCATTGCGAAGTGCCATGTATACCTCGTATTCACTTCAAAAGAATGTAAATGCGAAACTTCCATGCTAGGAAATAGCGTTTGCAGATGTCTACGTATCGTAGCGATAGAGTTCTAATGCTTCTTAAAAAGAGATGTCGCATTTCATTTCCATGTTTCGTAATAAGATATAATGTTCATTGTGGAGTGTCATGTATACCTCGTACTCACATCACAAGAATGTAAATGCGACACATCCATGCAAGGAAATAGCGTTTGCAGATGTCTACGTATCGTAGCAATAGAGTTCTAATGCTTCTCAAAACGAGATATCGCAAATCATTCCTATGTTTCATGATAAGATATAATATTCATTGCGAAGTGTAATGTATATCTCATATTCACTTCAAAAGAATGTAAATGCGAAACTTCCATGCTAGGAAATAGTGTTTGCAGATGTCTACGTATCGTAGCGATAAAGTTCTAATGCTTCTCAAAACGCGATGTAGCACCTCATTCCTATGTCTCATGATAAGATATAATATTCATTGCGAAGTGTCATGTATACCTCGTATTCACTTCAAAAGAATGTAAATATGACACTTCCATGCTAGGAAATAGCGTTTGCAGATGTCTACGTATCGTATCAATAGGGTTCTAATGCTTCTTAAAACGAGATGTCGTATTTCATTTCTATGTTTCGTAATACGATATAATATTCATTGTGTAGTGTTATGTATACCTCGTATTCACTTCAGTGGAATGTAAGTGCGACATGTCCATGCTAGGAAATAGAGTTTGCAGATGTCTACGTATCGTAGTAATAGAGTTCTAATGCTTCTCAAAACGCGATATAGCACCTCATTCCTATGTTTCATGATAAGATATAATATTCATTGCGGAGTGTCATGTATACCTCGTATTCACTTCAAAAGAATGTAAATATGACACTTCCATGCTAGGATATAGCGTTTGCAGATGTCTACGTATCGTAGCAATAGGGTTCTAATGCTTCTTAAAACGCGATATCGCATCTCACTGCTATCTTTCATGATAAGATATAATATTTATTGCGAAGTGTCATGTATACCTCGTATTCACTTCAAAAGAATGTAAATGCGACACTTCCATGCTAGGAAATAGCGTTTGCAGATGTCAACGTATCGTAGCAATAGAGTTCTAATGCTTCTTAGAACGAGATGTCGCATTGCATTTCTATGTTTCGTAATAAGATATAATATTCATTGTGTAGTGTTATGTATACCTCGTATTCACTTCAGTGGAATGTAAGTGCGACATGTCCATGCTAGGAAATAGAGTTTGCAGATGTCTACGTATCGTAGCAATAGAGTTCTAATGCTTCTTAAAACGCGATATCGCATCTCACTGCTATCTTTCATGATAAGATATAATATTTATTGCGAAGTGTCATGTATACCTCGTATTCACTTCAAAAGAATGTAAATGCGACACTTCCATGCTAGGAAATAGCGTTTGCAGATGTCTACGTATCGTAGCAATAGAGTTCTAATGCTTCTTAAAACGAGATGCCGCATTTCATTCCTATGTTTCGTGATAAGATATAATATTCATTGTGGAGTGTTATGTATACCTCGTACTCACTTCAAAAGAATGTAAATGCGACACTTCCATGCTAGGAAATAGCGTTTGCAGATGTCTACGTATCGTAGCAATAGAGTTCAATGCTTCTTAAAACTAGATGTCGTATTTAATTACTATGTTTCGTAATAAGATATAATATTCCATGTGAAATGTTATGTATACCTCGTACTCACTTCAATGGAATGTAAGTGCGACATTTCCTTGCTACGAAATAACGTTTGCTGATGTCTACGTATATTAGCAATAGAGTTCTAATGCTTCTCAAAACGCGATATCGCATCTCACTTCTATCTTTCATGATAAGATATAATATTTATTGCGAAGTGTCATGTATACCTCGTATTCACTTCAAAAGTATGTAAATGCGACACTTCCATGCTAGGAAATAGCGTTTGCAGATGACTACGTATCGTAGCAATGGAGTTCTAATGCTTCCTAAAACGCGATATCGCATCTCACTTCTATGTTTCATGATAAGATATAATTTTCATTGCGAAGTGTCACGTATACCTCGTATTCACTTCAAAAGAATGTAGATATGACACTTCCATGCTAGGAAATAGCGTTTGCAGATGTCTACGTATCGTATCAATAGGGTTCTAATGCTTCTTAAAACGAGATGTCGTATTTCATTTCTATGTTTCGTAATAAGATATAATATTCATTGTGTAGTGATATGTATACCTCGTATTCACTTCAGTGGAATGTAAGTGCGACATTTCCTTGCTACGAAATAACGTTTGCTGATGTCTACGTATATTAGCAATAGAGTTCTAATGCTTCTCAAAACGCGATATCGCATCTCACTTCTATCTTTCATGATAAGATATAATATTTACTGCGAAGTGTCATGTATACCTCGTATTCACTTCAAAAGTATGTAAATGCGACACTTCCATGCTAGGAAGTAGCGTTTGCAGATGACTACGTATCGTAGCAATAGAGTTCTAATGCTTCCTAAAACGCGATATCGCATCTCACATCTACGTTTCATGATAAGATATAATTTTCATTGCGAAGTGTCACGTATACCTCGCATTCACTTCAAAAGAATGTAAATGCGACACTTCCATGCTAGGAAATAGCGTTTGCAGATGACTACGTATCGTAGCAATAGAGTTCTAATGCTTCCTAAAACGCGATATCGCATCTCACATCTACGTTTCACGATAAGATATAATTTTCATTGCGAAGTGTCACGTATACCTCGCATTCACTTCAAAAGAATGTAAATGCGACACTTCCATGCTAGGAAATAGCGTTTGCAGATGTCTACGTATCGTAGCAATAGCCTTCTACTGCTTCTTAGAACGCGATATCGCATCTCACTTCTATGTTTCAGGAAAAGATATAATATTCATTGCGAAGTGTCATGTATACCTCGTATTCACTTCAAAGGATTGTAAATATGACACTTCCATGCTAGGAAATGGCGTTTGCAGATATCTACGTATCGTAGCAATAGAGTTCTAATGCCTCTTAAAATGAGATGCCGCATTTCATTTCTATGTCTCGTGGTAAGATATAATATTCATTGTGGAGTGTTATGTATACCTCGTATTCACTTCAAATGAATGTAATTGCGACACTTCCATGCTAGGAAATAGCGTTTGCAGATGTCTACGTATCGTAGCAATAGAGTTCTAATGCTTCTTAAAACGAGATGTCGCATTTCATTTCTATGCTTCGTGATAAGGTATAATATTCATTGTGGAGTGTTATGTATACCTCGTATTCGCTTCAGTGGAATGTAAGTGCGACATGTCCATGCTAGGAAATAGAGTTTGCAGATGTCTACGTATATTAGCGATAGAGTTCTAATGCTTCTCAAAACGCGATATAGCACCTCATTCCTACGTTTCATGATAAGATATAATATTCATTGCGAAGTGTCATGTATATCTCGTATTCACTTCAAAAGAATGTAAATGCGACACTTCCATGCTAGGAAATAGCGTTTGCAGATGTCTACGTATCGTAGCAATAGAATTCTTGCGCTTCTTAAATCGCGATATCGCATCTCACTTCTATGTTTCGTGATAAGATATAATATTCATTGTAGAGTGTTATGTATACCTCGCTTTCACTTCAAAAGAATGTAAATGCGACAGTTCCATGCTAGGATACAGCGTTTGCAGATGTCTACGTATCGTACCAATAGTGTTCTAATGCTTCATAGAACGCGATATCGCATCTCACTTCTAGGTTTCATGATAAGATATAATATTCATTGCGAAGTGTCATGTGTACCTCGTATTCACTTCAAATGAATGTAATTGCGACACTTCCATGCTAGGAAATAGCGTTTGCATATGTCTACTTATCGTAGCAATAGAGTTCTAATGCTTCTTAAAACGAGATGTCGCATTTCATTTCTATGCTTCGTGATAAGGTATAATATACATTGTGGAGTGTTATGTATACCTCGTATTCGCTTCAGTGGAATGTAAGTGCGACATGTCCATGCAAGGAAATAGAGCTTGCAGATGTCTACGTATATTAGCGATAGAGTTCTAATGCTTCTCAAAACGCGATATAGCACCTCATTCCTATGTTTCATGATAAGATATAATATTCATTGCGAAGTGTCATGTATATCTCGTATTCACTTCAAAAGAATGTAAATGCGACACTTCCATGCTAGGAAATAGCGTTTGCAGATGTCTACGTATCGCAGCAATAGAGTTCTAATGCTTCCTAAAACGCGATATCGCATCTCACTGCTATGCTTCATGAGAAGATATAATATTCATTATGGAGTGTTATACATACCTCCTACTCACTTCAAATGAATGTAAATGCGACACTTCCATGCTAGGAAATATTGTTTGCAGATGTCTACGTATCACAGCAGTAGAGTACTAATGCTTCTTAAAACGAGATGTCGTATTTCATTTCTATGTTTCGTAATAAGATATAATATTCATTGTGTAATGTCATGTACACCTCGATTTCACTTCACAAGAATTTAAATGCGACACTTCCTTGCTAGGAAATATTGTTTGCAGATGTCTACGTATCACAGCAATTGAGTACTAATGCTTCTTAAAGCGAGATGTCGTATTTCATTTCTATGATTCGTAATAAGATATAATACTCATTGCGTAATGTTATGTATACCCCGTTTTCACTTCAGTGGAATGTAAGTGCGACATGTCCATGCTAGGAAATAGAGTTTGCAGATGTCTACGTATATTAGCAATAGAGTTATAATGCTTCTCAGAACGCGATATAGCACCTCATTCCTATGTTTCATGATAAGATATAATATTCACTGCGAAGTGTCATGTATATCTCGTATTCTCTTCAAAAGAATGTAAATGCGACCCTTCCATGCTAGGAAATAGCGTTTGCAGATGTCTACGTATCGTAGCAATAGAGTTCTAATGCTTCTTAAAACGAGATGCCGCATTTCATTCCTATATTTCGTGATAAGATATAATATTCATTGTGGAGTGTTATGTATACCTCGTACTCACTTCAAAAGAATGTAAATGCGACACTTCCATGCTAGGAAATAGCGTTTGCAGATGTCTACGTATCGTAGCAATAGAGTTCAATGCTTCTTAAAACTAGATGTCGTATTTAATTTCTATGTTTCGTAATAAGATATAATATTCCATGTGAAATGTTATGTATACCTCGTATTCACTTCAATGGAATGTAAGTGCGACATTTCCTTGCTACGAAATAACGTTTGCTGATGTCTACGTATATTAGCAATAGAGTTCTAATGCTTCTCAAAACGCGATATCGCATCTCACTTCTATCTTTCATGATAAGATATAATATTTACTGCGAAGTGTCATGTATACCTCGTATTCACTTCAAAAGTATGTAAATGCGACACTTCCATGACTAGGAAATAGCGTTTGCAGATGACTACGTATCGTAGCAATAGAGTTCTAATGCTTCCTAAAACGCGATATCGCATCTCACTTCTACGTTTCATGATAAGATATAATTTTCATTGCGAAGTGTCACGTATACCTCGCATTCGCTTCAAAAGAATGTAAATGCGACACTTCCATGCTAGGAAATAGCGTTTGCAGATGTCTACGTATCGTAGCAATAGCCTTCTACTGCTTCTTAGAACGCGATATCGCATCTCACATCTATGTTTCAGGATAAGATATAATATTCATTGCGAAGTGTCATGTATACCTCGTATTCACTTCAAAGGATTGTAAATATGACACTTCCATGCTAGGAAATAGCGTTTGCAGATATCTACGTATCGTAGCAATAGAGTTCTAATGCCTCTTAAAATGAGATGCCGCATTTCATTTCTATGTCTCGTGGTAAGATATAATATTCATTGTGGAATGTTATGTATACCTCGTATTCACTTCAAAAGAATGTAAATGCGACACTTCCTTGCTAGGAAATAACATTTCCAGATGTCTACGCATCGTAGCAATAGAGTTCTAGCGCTCCTTAAATCGCGATATCGCATCTCACTTCTATGTTTCGTGATAAGATATAATATTCATTGTAGATTGTTGTGTATACCCCGTACTCACTTCAAAAGAATGTAAATGCGACACTTCCATGCTAGGAAACAGCGTTTGCAGATGTCTACGTATCGTAGCAATAGGGATCTAATGCTTCTTAAAACGAGATGTCGTATTTCATTTTTATGTTTCGTAATAAGATATAATATTCATTGCGTAATGTTATGTATACCTCGTATTCACTTCAGTGTAATGTAAGTGCGACATGTCCATGCTAGGAATTAGAGTTTTGGAGATGTCTACGTATATTAGCAATAGAGTTCTAATGCTTCTCAAAACGCGATATAGTACCTTATTCATATGTTCCATGACAAGATATAATATTCATTGCGAAGTGTCATGTATATCTCGTATTCACTTCAAAAGAATGTAAATGCGACACTTCCATGCTAGGAAATAGCGTTTGCAGATGTCTACGTATCGTAGCAATAGAATTCTTGCGCTTCTTAAATCGCGATATCGCATCTCACTTCTATGTTTCGTGAAAAGATATAATATTCATTGTAGAGTGTTATGTATACTTCGTATTCACTTCAAAAGAATGTAAATGCGACACTTCCATGCTAGGATACAGCGTTTGCAGATGTCTACGTATCGTACCGATAGAGTTCTAATGCTTCTTAGAACGCGATATCGCATCTCACTTCTAGGTTTCATGATAAGATATAATATTCATTGCGAAGTGTCATGTATACCTCGTATTCACTTCAAATGAATGTAATTGCGACACTTCCATGCTAGGAAATAGCGTTTGCAGATGTCTACGTATCGTAGCAATAGAGTTCTAATGCTTCTTAAAACGAGATGTCGCATTTCATTTCTATGCTTCGTGATAAGGTATAATATTCATTGTGGAGTGTTATGTATACCTCGTATTCGCTTCAGTGGAATGTAAGTGCGACATGTCCATGCTAGGAAATAGAGTTTGCAGATGTCTACGTATATTAGCGATAGAGTTCTAATGCTTCTCAAAACGCGATATAGCACCTCATTCCTACGTTTCATGATAAGATATAATATTCATTGCGAAGTGTCATGTATATCTCGTATTCACTTCAAAAGAATGTAAATGCGACACTTCCATGCTAGGAAATAGCGTTTGCAGATGTCTACGTATCGTAGCAATAGAATTCTTGCGCTTCTTAAATCGCGATATCGCATCTCACTTCTATGTTTCGTGATAAGATATAATATTCATTGTAGAGTGTTATGTATACCTCGTTTTCACTTCAAAAGAATGTAAATGCGACAGTTCCATGCTAGGATACAGCGTTTGCAGATGTCTACGTATCGTACCAATAGTGTTCTAATGCTTCATAGAACGCGATATCGCATCTCACTTCTAGGTTTCATGATAAGATATAATATTCATAGCGAAGTGTCATGTATACCTCGTATTCACTTCAAATGAATGTAATTGCGACACTTCCATGCTAGGAAATAGCGTTTGCATATGTCTACTTATCGTAGCAATAGAGTTCTAATGCTTCTTAAAACGAGATGTCGCATTTCATTTCTATGCTTCGTGATAAGGTATAATATACATTTTGGAGTGTTATGTATACCTCGTATTCGCTTCAGTGGAATGTAAGTGCGACATGTCCATGCAAGGAAATAGAGTTTGCAGATGTCTACGTATATTAGCGATAGAGTTCTTATGCTTCTCAAAACGCGATATAGCACCTCATTCCTATGTTTCATGATAAGATATAATATTCATTGCGAAGTGTCATGTATATCTCGTATTCACTTCAAAAGAATGTAAATGCGACACTTCCATGCTAGGAAATAGCGTTTGCAGATGTCTACGTATCGTAGCAATAGAGTTCTAATGCTTCTCAGAACGCGATATCGCATCTCACTTCTATGTTTCATGATAAGATATAATATTCATTGCGAAGTGTCATGTGTACCTCGTATTCTTTTCAAAAGAATGTAAATATGACACTTCCATGCTAGGAAATAGCGTTTTCAGATGTCTACGTATCGTAGCAATAGAGTTCTAATAATTCTTAAAACGAGATGTCGCATTTCATTTCTATGTTTCGTGATAAGATATAATATTCATTGTGGAGTGTTATGTACACCTCGTATTCACTTCACAAGAATGTAAATGCGACACTTCCTTGCTAGGAAATATTATTTGCTGATGTCTACGTATCACAGCAATAGAGTACTAATGCTTCTTAAAACGAGATGTCGTATTTCATTTCTATGTTTCGTAATAAGATATAATATTCATTGTGTAATGTTATGTATACCTCGTATTCACTTCAGTGGAATGTAAATGCGACCCTTCCATGCTAGGAAATAGCGTTTGCAGATGTCTACGTATCATAGCAATAGGGTACTAATGCTTCTTAAAACGAGATGTCGTATTTCATTTCTATGTTTCGTAATAAGATATAATATTCATTGTGTAATGTTATGTATACCTCGTATTCACTTCAGTGGAATGTAAGTGCGACATGTCCATGCTAGGAAATAGTGTTTGCAGATGTCTACGTATATTAGCAATAGAGTTCTAATGCTTCTCAAAACGCGATATAGCATCTCATTCCTATGTTTCATGATAAGATATAATATTCATTGCGAAGTGTCATGTATACCTCGTATTCACTTCAAAAGAATGTAAATAAGACACTTCCATGCTAGGAAATAGCGTTTGCAGATGTCTACGTATTGTAGCAATAGATTTCTACTGCTTCTTAAAACGCGATATCGCATCTCACTGCTATGTTTCAATAGAAGATATAATATTCATTGCGAAGTGTCATGTATACCTCGATTTCACTTCACAAGAATGTAAATGCGACACTTCCTTGCTAGGAAATATTGTTTGCAGATGTCTACGTATCACAGCAATAGAGTTCTAATGCTTCTTAGAACGCGATATCGCATCTCACTTCTATGTTTCATGATAAGATATAATATTCATTGCGAAGTGTCATGTATACCTCGTACTCACTTCAAAAGAACGTAAATAAGACACTTCCACGCTAGGAAATAGCGTTTGCAGATGTCTACGTATCGTAACAATAGAGTTCTAATGCTCCTTAAAACGCGATATAGCACCTCACTCCTATGTTTCATGATAAGATATAATATTCATTGCGAAGTGTCATGTACATCTCGCATTCACATCAAAAGAATGTAAATGCGACACTTCCTTGCTAGGAAATAGCATTTGCAGATGTCTACGCATCGTAGGAATAGAGTTCTAATGTTTCTTAAAACGAGATGTCGCATTTCATTTCTATGTTGCGTGATAAGGTATAATATTCATTGTGGAGTGTTATGAATACCTCGTATTCACTTCAGAAGAATGTAAATGCGACACTTCCTTGCTAGGAAATAGCGTTCCCAGATGACCACGTATCGAAAGAATAGAGTTCTAATACTTCTTAAAACGAGATGTCGCATCTCATTTCTATGTTTCACGATAAGATATAGTATCCATTGCGAAGTGTCATGTATACCTCATATTCACTTCAATGGAATGTAATTGCGACATTTCCTTTCTAGGAAATAGCGTTTGCAGATGTCTACGTATCGTAGCAATAGAGTTCTAATGCTTCTCAAAACGCGATATAGCACCTCATTCCTATGTTTCATGATAAGATATAATATTCATTGCGATGTGTCATGTATATCTCGTATTCACTTCAAAAGAATGTAAATGCGACACTTCCATGCTAGGAAATAGCGTTTGCAGATGTCTACGTATCGTAGCAATAGAGTTCTAATGCTACTTAAAACGAGATGTCGCATTTCATTTCTATGTTTCGTAATAAGATATAATGTTCATTGCGAAGTGTCATGTATACCTCGTATTAACTTCTAAAGAACGTAAATGCGACACTTCCTTGCTAGGAAATAACATTTGCAGATGTCTACGCATCGCAGGAATAGAGTTCTAATGCTTCTTAAATCGCGATATCGCATCTCAGTTCTATGTTTCATTATAAGTTATAATATTCATTGCGAAGTGTCATGTATACCTCGTTCTTCTCTCCAAACGAATGTAAATGCGACACTTCCGTGCTAGGAAATAGCGTATTCAGATGTCTACCTATCGTAGCAAAAGGGTTCTAATGCTATTTAAATCGCGATAACACATCTCATTTCTATGTTTCGTGATAAGATATAATATTCATTGCGAAGTGTCATGTACACTTCGTATTCACTTCAAA
Organism: Xylocopa sonorina; assembly: GCF_050948175.1. Taxonomy (NCBI): domain Eukaryota; kingdom Metazoa; phylum Arthropoda; class Insecta; order Hymenoptera; family Apidae; genus Xylocopa; species Xylocopa sonorina. Next base: position 454,292 of record NW_027490361.1, read on the forward strand.
ATAATGTAAATGCAACTATTGCTTTCTAGGAAATAGCGTTTGCAGATGTTTATGTATCGTAGCAATAGAGTTCTAATGCTACTTAAGTCGCGATATCGCATCTCATTTCTATGTATCGTGATAAGATATAATATTCATTGCGAAGTGTCTAGTACACATCGTTTTCACTTCAAAAGAATGAAAATGCGAGTATTGCTTGCTAGGAAATAGCGTTTGCAGATGTCTACGTATCGTAGCAATAGTGTTCTAATGCTACTTAAATCGCGATATCGCATCTCATTTATATGTTTCGTGATAAGGTATAATATTCATTGCGAAGTGTCATGTATACCTCGTATTCAATTCAAAAGAATGTAAGTGCGGCACATCCATGCTAGGTAATAGCGTTTGCAGATATCTCCGCATCGAGGCCATAGAGTTCTAATGCTTCTTAAAACGCGAAATCGCATCTCACTTCTATGTTTCATGATAAGATATAATATTCATTGCGAAGTGTCATGTATACCTCATATTCACTTCTAAAGAATGTAAATGCGTCTATTCCTTGCTAGGAAACAGCGTTTGCAGGTGCCTACGTATCGTAGGAATAGAGTTCTGATGTTTCTTAGATCGTGATATAGCATCTCATTTCTATGTCTCGTGATGAGATATAATGTTCTTTGCGAAGTGCCATGTATACCTCGTTTTCAATTCAAAAGAAAGTAAATGCGACTACTGCTTGCTAGGAAATAGGGTTTGCAGATGTCTACGTATCGTAGAAATAGAGTTCTAATGCTACTTAAATCGCGATATCGCATCTCATTTGTATGTTTCGAGATAAGATATAATATTCATTGCGAAGTGTCATGTATACCTCGTATTCACTCCAAAAGAATGTAAATGCGACTATTGCTTGCTACGAAATAGCGTTTGCAGATGTCTACGTATCGTAGCTATAGAGTTCTGATGCTACTTAAATCGCGATATCGCATCTCATCTATATGTTTCGTGATAAGATATAATATTCATTGCGAAGTGTCATGTATACCTCGTATTCACTCCAAAAGAATGTAAATGCGACTATTGCTTGCTACGAAATAGCGTTTGCATATGTCTACGTATCGTAGCAATAGAGTTCTAATGCTACTTAAATCGCGATATCGCAACTCCTATATATGTTTCGTAATAAGATATAATATTCATTGCGAAGTGTCATGTATACCACATATTCACTTCAAAAGAATGTAAGTGCGACACTTCCATGCTAGGAAATAGCGTTTGCAGATGTCTCCGCATCGAGGCTATAGAGTTCTAATGCTTCTTACAACGCGATATCGCATCTCTCTTCTATGTTTCATGATAAGATATAATATTCATTGCGAAGTGTCATGTATACCTCGTACTCACTCCAAAAGAATGTAAATGCGACACTTCCTTGCTAGGAAATGGCGTATTCAGATGTCTACGTATCGTAGCAATTGTGTCTTAATGCTACTTAAATCGCGAAATCGCATCTCATTTCTATGTTTCGTGATAAGATATAATAATCATTGCGAAGTGTCATGTATACCTCGTATTCACTTCAAGAGAATGTAAATGCGATACTTCCATGCTAGAAAACAGCGTTTGCAGATGTCTCCGCATCGAGGCCATAGAGTTCTAATGCTTCTTAAAACGCGATATCGCATCTCTCTTCTATGTTTCATGATAAGATATAATATTCAATGCGAAGTGTCATGTACACCTCGTTTTCACTTCAAAAGAACGTAAGTGCGACACTTCCATGCTAGGAAATAGCGTTTGCAGACGTCTGCGCATCGAGGCCATAGAGTTCTAATGATTCTTAAAACGCGAAATCGCATCTCTCTTCTATGTTACATGATAAGATATAATATTCATTGCGAAGTGTCATGTATACCTCGTATTCCCTCCAAACGAATGTAAATGCGACACTTCCCTACTAGGAAATGGCGTATTCAGATGTCTACGTATCGTAGCAATGGTGTTTTAATGTTACTTAAATCGCGATATCGCATCTCATTTCTATGTTTCGTGATAAGATATAATAATCATTGCGAAGTGTCATGTACACCTCGTTTTCAATGCAAAAGAAAGTAAATGCGACTACTGCTTGCTGGGAAATAGCGTTTGCAGATGTCTACGTATCGTAGCAATAGAGTTCTAATGCTACTTAAATCGCAATATCGCATCTCATTTATATGTTTCGTGATAAGATATAATATTCATTGCGAAGTGTCATGTGCACCTCGTATTCACTTCAAAAGAATGTAAGTGCGAAGCTTCCATGCTAGGAAATAGCGTTTGCAGATGTTTCCGCATCGAGGCCATAGAGTTCTAATGCTTCTTAAAACGCGAAATCGCATCTCTCTTCTATGTTACATGATAAGATATAATATTCATTGCGAAGTGTCATGTATACCTCGTATTCCCTCCAAACGACTGTAAATGCGACACTTCCTTGCTAGGAAATGGCGTATTCAGATGTCTACGTATCGTAGCAATAGAGTTCTAATGCTACTTAAATCGCGATATCGCATCTCATTAATATGTTTCGTGATAAGATATAATGTTCATCGCGAAGTGTCAGGTATACCTCGTATTCACTTCAAAAGAATGTAAATGCGATACTTCCATGCTAGGAAATAGCGTCTGCAGATGTCTACGCGTCGGTGCAATATAGTTCTAATGCTTCTTAAAACGCGATATCGCAACTCATTTCTATGTTTCGTGATAAGATATAACAATCATTGCGAAGTGTCATGTATACCTCGTATTCACTCCAAAAGAATGTAAATGCGACTATTGCTTGCTACGAAATAGCGTTTGCAGATGTCTACGTATCGTAGCAATAGAGTTCTAGCGATACTTAAATCGCGATATCGCAACTCATATATATGTTTCGTAATAAGATATAATATTCATTGCGAAGTGTCATGTATACCACGTATTCACTTCAAAAGAATGTAAGTGCGACACTTCCATGATAGGAAATAGGGTTTGCAGATGTCTACGTATCGTAGCAATAGTGGTCTAATGCTTCTAAAAACTGCGATATGGCATCTCTCTCCTATGTTTCATGATAAGATATAATACTCATTGCGAAGTGTCATGTATACCTCGTATTCTCTCCAATCGAATGTAAATGCGACACTTCCTTGCTAGGAAATGGCGTATTCGGATGTCTACGTATCGTAGCAATGGTGTTTTAATGCTACTTAAATCGCGATATCGCATCTCATTTCTATGTTTCGTGATAAGATATAATAATCATTGCGAAGTGTCATGTATACCTCGTATTCACTCCAAATGAATGTAATCGCGACTATTGCTTGCTAGGAAATAGCGTTTGCAGATGTCTACGTATCGTAGCAATAGAGTTCTGATGCTACTTAAATCGCGATATCGCATCTCATTTATATGTTTCGTGATAAGATATAATATTCATTGCGAAGTGTCATGTATACCACGTATTCACTTCAAAAGAATGTAAGTGCGACGCTTCCATGCTAGGAAATAGCGTTTGCAGATGTCTCCGCATCGAGGCCACAGAGTTCTAATGCTTCTTAAAACGCGATATCGCATCTCTCTTCTATGTTTCATGATAAGGTATAATATTCATTGGGAAGTGACATGTATGCCTCGTATTCATTTCAAAAGAATGTAAATGCGACTATTGCTTACTAGGATATACCGTTTGCAGATGTCTACCTATCGTAGCAATAGTGTTCTAATGCTACTAAAATCGCGATATCGCATCTCATTTCTATGTTTCGTGATAAGATATAATAATCATTGCGAAGTGTCATGTATACCTCGTATTCCCTGCAAACGAATGTAAATGCGACTATTGCTTGCTAGGAAATAGCGTATTCAAATGTCTACGTATCGTAGCAATAGAGTTCTAATGCTACTTAAATCGCGATATCGCATCTCATTAATATGTTTCGTGATAAGACATAATGTTCATCGCGAAGTGTCAGGTATACCTCGTATTCACTTCAAAAGAATGTAAATGCGATACTTCCATGCTAGGAAATAGCGTCTGCAGTTGTCTACCCGTCGGGGCAATATAGTTCTAATGCTTCTTAAAACGCGATATCGCATCTCACATCTATGTTTCATGATAAGATATAATATTCATTGCGAAGTGTCATGTATACCTCGTATTCCCTCCAAACGAATGTAAATGCGACACTTCCTTGCTAGGAAATGGCGTATTCAGATGTCTACGTATCGTAGCAATAGAGTTCTAATGCTACTTAAATCGCGATATCGCATCTGATTTATATGTTTCGTGATATGATATAATATTCATAGCGAAGTGTCAGGTATACCTCGTATTCACTTCAAAAGAATGTAAATGCGACACTTCCATGCTAGGAAATAGCGTCTGCAGATGTCTACGCGTCGAGGCAATAGAGTACTAATGCTTCTTAAAACGCGATATCGAATCTCAATTATATGTTTCATTATAAGATATAATATTCATTGCGAAGTGTCATGTATACCTCGTATTCACATCAAAAGAATGAAAATGCGACTATTCCTTGCTAGGGCATAGCGTTTGCAGATGCCTACGTATCGTAGCAATAGAGTTCTAATGCTTCTTAGATCGCGATATCGCATCTCATTTCTATGTTTCGTGATAAGTTATAATATTCATTCCGAAGTGTCATGTAAACCTCGAATTCACTTCAAAAGAATGTAAATGCGACTATTGGTTGCTAGGAAATAGCGATTGCAGATGTCTACGTATCGTAGCAATAGAGTTCTAATGCTACTTGAATCGCAATATCGCATCACATTTATATGTTTCTTGATAAGATATAATATTCATCGCGAAGTGTCAGGTATACCTCGTATTCACTTCAAAAGAATGTAAATGCGACACTTCCATGCTAGGAAGTAGCGTCTGCAGATGTCTACGCGTCGAGGCAATAGATTTCTAATGCTTCTTAAAACGCGATATCGAATCTCAATTCTATGTTTCATTATAAGATATAATATTCATTGCGAAGTGTCATGTATACCTCGTATTCACTTCAAAAGAACGTAAGTGCGACACTTCCATGCTAGGAAATAGCGTATGCAGATGTCTACGCGTCGGGGCAATATAGTTCTAATGCTTCTTAAAACGCGATACCGCATCTCACTTCTATGTTTCATGATAAGATATAATATTCAATGCGAAGTGTCATGTATACCTCGTATTCCCTCCAAACGAATGTAAATGTGACACTTCCTTGCTAGGAAATGGCGTATTCAGATGTCTACGTATCGTAGCAATAGAGTTCTAATGCTACTTAAATCGCAATATCGCATCTCATTTATATGTTTCGTGATAAGATATAATATTCATTGCGAAGTGTCATGTGCACCTCGTATTCACTTCAAAAGAATGTAAGTGCGACACTTCCATGCTAGGAAATAGCGTTTGCAGATGTTTCCGCATGGAGGCCATAGAGTTCTAATGCTTCTTAAAACGCGATATCGCTTCTCTCTTCTATGTTTCATGATATGATATAATATTCATTGCGAAGTATCATGTATACCTCGTATTCACTTCAAGAGAATGTAAATGCGATACTTCCATGCTAGGAAATAGCGTTTGCAGATGTCTCCGCATCGAGGCCATAGAGTTCTAATGAATCTTAAAACGCGATAACGCATCTCTCTTCTATGTTTCATGATAAGATAAAATATTCATTGCGAAGTGTCATGTATTCCTCGAATTCTCTCCAAACGAATGTAAATGCGACACTTCCTTGCTAGGAAATGGCGTATTCAAATGTCTACGTATCGTAGAAATAGAGTTCTAATGCTACTTAAAACGCGATATCGCATCTCTCTTCTATGTTTCATGATAAGGTATAATATTCATTGGGAAGTGACATGTATGCCTCGTATTCATTTCAAAAGAATGTAAAAGCGACTATTGCTTGCTAGGAAATATCGTTTGCAGATGTCTACCTATCGTAGCAATAGTGTTCTAATGCTACTTAAATCGCGATATCGCATCTCATTTCTATGTTTCGTGATAAGATATAATAATCATTGCGAAGTGTCATGTATACCTCGTATTCCCTGCAAACGAATGTAAATGCGACTATTGCTTGCTAGGAAATAGCGGATTCAAATGTCTACGTATCGTAGCAATAGAGTTCTAATGCTACTTAAATCGCGATATCGCATCTCATTAATATGTTTCGTGATAAGACATAATGTTCATCGCGAAGTGTCAGGTATACCTCGTATTCACTTCAAAAGAATGTAAATGCGATACTTCCATGCTAGGAAATAGCGTCTGCAGTTGTCTACCCGTCGGGGCAATATAGTTCTAATGCTTCTTAAAACGCGATATCGCATCTCACTTCTATGTTTCATGATAAGATATAATATTCATTGCGATGTGTCATGTATACCTCGTATTCCCTCCAAACGAATGTAAATGCGACACTTCCTTGCTAGGAAATGGCGTATTCAGATGTCTACGTATCGTAGCAATAGAGTTCTAATGCTACTTAAATCGCGATATCGCATCTCATTTATATGCTTCGTGATATGATATAATATTCATAGCGAAGTGTCAGGTATACCTCGTATTCACTTCAAAAGAATGTAAATGCGACACTTCCATGCTAGGAAATAGCGTCTGCAGATGTCTACGCGTCGAGGCAATAGAGTACTAATGCTTCTTAAAACGCGATATCGAATCTCAATTATATGTTTCATTATAAGATATAATATTCATTGCGAAGTGTCATGTATACCTCGTATTCACATCAAAAGAATGAAAATGCGACTATTCCTTGCTAGGGCATAGCGTTTGCAGATGCCTACGTATCGTAGCAATAGAGTTCTAATGCTTCTTAGATCGCGATATCGCATCTCATTTCTATGTTTCGTGATAAGTTATAATATTCATTCCGAAGTGTCATGTAAACCTCGAATTCACTTCAAAAGAATGTAAATGCGACTATTGGTTGCTAGGAAATAGCGATTGCAGATGTCTACGTATCGTAGCAATAGAGTTCTAATGCTACTTGAATCGCGATATCGCATCTCATTTTATATGTTTCGTGATAAGATATAATATCCATTGCGAAGAGTCATGTATACCTCGTATTCACTCCTAAAGAATGTAAATGCGACTATTGGTTGCTACGAAATAGCGTTTGCAGATGTCTACGTATCGTAGCAATAGAGTTCTAGTGCTACTTAAATCGCGATATCGCAACTCATATATATGTTTCGTAATAAGATACAATATTCATTGCGAAGTGTCATGTATACCACGTATTCACTTCAAAAGAATGTAAGTGCGACACTTCCATGCTAGGAAATAGCGATTGCAGATGTCTACGTATCGCAGCAATAGTGTTCTAATGCTTGTAAAAACGCGATATGGCATCTCTCTCCTATGTTTCATGATAAGATATAATACTCATTGCGAAGTGTCATGTATACCTGGTATTCTCTCCAATCGAATGTAAATGCGACACTTCCTTGCTAGGAAATGTCGTATTCAGATGTCTACGTATCGTAGCAACGGTGTTTTAATGCTACTTAAAACGCGAAATCGCATCTCTCTTCTATGTTTCGTGATAAGATATAATAATCATTGCGAAGTGTCATGTATACCTCGTATTCATTCCAAATGATTGTAATCGCGACTATTGCTTGCTAGGAAATGGCGTATTCAGATGTCTACGTATCGTAGCAATAGAGTTCTAATGCCACTTAAATCGCGATATCGCATCTCATTAATATGTTTCGTGATAAGACATAATGTCCATCGCGAAGTGTCAGGTATACCTCGTATTCACTTCAAAAGAATGTAAATGCGATACTTCCATGCTAGGAAATAGCGCCTGCAGATGTCTACGCGTCGGGGCAATATAGTTCTAATGCTTCTTAAAATGCGATATCGCATCTCACTTCTATGTTTCATGATAAGATATAATCTTCATTGCAAAGTGTCATGTATACCTCGTATTCCCTCCAAACGAATGTAAATGCGACACTTCCTTGCTAGGAAATGGCGTATTCAGATGTCTACGTATCGTAGCAATAGAGTTCTAATGCTACTTAAATCGCGATATCGCGTCTCATTAATATGTTTCGTGATAAGACATAATGTTCATCGCGAAGTGTCATGTAAACCTCGAATTCACTTCAAAAGAATGTAAATGCGACTATTGGTTGCTAGGAAATAGCGATTGCAGATGTCTACGTATCGTAGCAATAGAGTTCTAATGCTTCTCGAAACGCGATATCGCATCTCATTTCTATGTTTCCCGATAAGATATAATATTCATTGCGAAGTGTCATGTACACCTCGTATTCACTTCAAAAGAATGTAAATGCGACACTTCCATGCTAGGAAATAGCGACTGCAGATGTCTACGCGTCGAGGCAATAGAGTTCTAATGCTTCTTAGATCGCGATATCGCATCTCATTTCTATGTTTCGTGATATGTTATAATATTCATACCGTAGTGTCATGTAAACCTCGAATTCACTTCAAAAGAATGTAAATGCGACTATTGGCTGCTAGGAAATAGCGATTGCAGATGTCTACGTATCATAGCAATAATGTTCTAATGCTTCTCAAAACGCGATATCGCATCTCATTTCTAAGTTTCCTGATAAGATATAATATTCATTGCGGATTGTCATGTACACCTCGTATTCACTTCAAAAGAATGTAAATGCGACACTTCCATGCTAGGAAATAGCGACTGCAGATGTCTACGCGTCGAGGCAATAGAGTTCTAATGCTTCTTAAAACGCGATATCGAATCTCTCTTCTATGTTACATGATAAGATATAATATTCATTGCGAAGTGTCATGTATACCTCGTATTCCCTCCAAACGAATGTAAATGCGACACTTCCTTGCTAGCAAATGGCGTATTCAGATGTCTACGTATCGTAGCAATAGAGTTCTAATGCTACTTAAATCGCGATATCGCATCTCATTTATATGTTTCGTGATAAGATATAATATTCATCGCGAAGTGTCAGGTATACCTCGTATTCACTTCAAAAGAACGTAAATGCGACACTTCCATGCTAGGAAATAGCGTCTGCAGATGTCTACGCGTCGAGGCAATAGAGATCTAATGCTTCTTAAAACGTGATATCGAATCTCAATTCTATGTTTCATTATAAGATATAATGTTCATTGCGAAGTGTCATATATACCTCGTATTCACTTCAAAAGAATGTAAATGCGACACTTCCATGCTAGGAAATAGCGACTGCAGATGTCTACGCGTCGAGGCAATAGAGTTCTAATGCTTCTTAAAACGCGATATCGAATCTCTCTTCTATGTTACATGATAAGATATAATATTCATTGCGAAGTGTCATGTATACCTCGTATTCCCTCCAAACGAATGTAAATGCGACACTTCCTTGCTAGCAAATGGCGTATTCAGATGTCTACGTATCGAGGCAATATAGTTCTAATGCTACTTAAAGCGCGATATCGCATCTCATTTATATGTTTCGTGATAAGATATAATATTCATCGCGAAGTGTCAGGTATACCTCGTATTCACTTCAAAAGAATGTAAATGCGACACTTCCATGCTAGGAAATAGCGTCTGCAGATGTCTACGCGTCGAGGCAATAGATTTCTAATGCTTCTTAAAACGTGATATCGAATCTCAATTCTATGTTTCATTATAAGATATAATATGCATTGCGAAGTGTCATGTATACCTCGAATTCACTTCAAAGGAATGTAAATGCGACACTTCCATGCTAGGAAATAGCGTTTGCAGATATCTCCGCATCGAGGAAATAGGGTTCTAATTCTTCTTAAGACGCGATATCGCATCTCACTTTTATGTTACATGATAAGATATAATGTTCATTGCGAAGTGTCATATATACCTCGTATTCACTTCAAAAGAATGTAAATGCTAATCTTCCTTGCTAGGAAATAGCGTTTGCAGATGACTACGTATCGTAGCAATGGAGTTCTAATACTTCTCAAAACGAGATATCGCATCTCATTTCTATGCTTCATGATAAGATATAATATTCATTCCGAAGTGTCATGTATACCTGGTATTCACTCCAAACGAATGTAAATGCGACACTTCCCTGCTAGGAAATAGCGTATTCAGATGTCTACGTATGGTAGCAATAGATATCTAATGCTACTTAAATCTCGATATCGCATCTCATTTCTATGTTTCATGATAAGATATAATATTCATTGCGATGTGTCATGCACACCTCGCATTCACTTCAAAAGAATGTAAATGTGACATTTCCATGCTAGGAAATAGCCTTTGCAGATATCTCCGCATCGAGGGAATAGGGTTCTAATGCTTCTTAAAACGCGATATCGCATCTCACTTTTATGATACATGATAAGATATAATGTTCATTGCGAAGTGTCATGTATACCTCGTATTTACTTCAAAACAATGTAAATGCGACGTTTCCACCCTAGGAAATAGCCTTCGCAGATGTCTACGTATCGTAGCAATAGAGTTCCAATGCTTCTTCAAACGCGATATCGCTCCTCATTTCCATGTTTCGTGATATGATATAATATTCATTGCGAAATGTCATGTACACCCCGTATTCCCTTCAAAAGAATGTAAATGCGAATCTTCCTTGCTAGGAAATAGCGTTTGCAGATGACTACGTATCGGAGCAATGGAGTTCTAATGCTTCTCAAAACGAGATGTCGCATCTCATTTCTATGCTTCATGATAAGATATAATATTCATTGCGAAGTGTCATGTATACCTCGTATTCCCTCCAAACGAATGTAAATGCGACACTTCCTTGCTAGGAAATGGCGTATTCAGATGTCTACGTATCGTAGCAATAGAGTTCTAATGCTACTTAAATCGCGATATCGCATCTCATTTATATGCTTCGTGATAAGATATAATATTCATCGCGAAGTGTCAGGTATACCTCGTAATCACTTCAAAAGAATGTAAATGCGACACTTCCATGCTAGGAAATAGCGTTTGCAGATGTCTCCGCATCGAGGCCACAGAGTTCTAATGCTTCTTAAAACGCGATATCGCATCTCTCTTCTATGTTTCATGATAAGGTATAATATTCATTGGAAGTGACATGTATGCCTCGTATTCATTTCAAAAGAATGTAAATGCGACTATTGCTTGCTAGGAAATATCGTTTGCAGATGTCTACGTATCGTAGCAATAGAGTTCTAATCCTTCTCAAAACGCGATATAGCACCTCATTCCTATGTTTCATGATAAGATATAATATTCATTGCGAATTGTCATGTATCTCTCGTATTCACTTAAACGAATGTAAATAAGACACTTCCATGCTAGGAAATAGCGATTGCAGATGTCTACGTATCGTAGCAATAGAGTTCTAATGCTTCTCAAAACGCGATATAGCACCTCATTCCTATATTTCATGATAAGATATAATATTCATTGCGAAGTGTCATGTATATCTCGTATTCACTTCAAACGAATGTAAATGCGACACTTCCATGCTAGCAAATAGCGTTTGCAGATGTCTACGTATCGTAGCAATAGAGTTCTAATGCTTCTTAGAACGCGATATCGCATCTCACTGCTATGTTTCATGATAAGATATAATATTCATTGCGAAGTGTCATGTATACCTCGTATTCACTTCAAAAGAATGTAAATGCGACACTTCCATGCTAGGAAATAGCGTCTGCAGATGTCTACGCGTCGAGGCAATTGAGATCTAGTGCTTCTTAAAACGCGATATCGCATCTCACACCTATGTTTCATGATAAGATATAATAATCATAGCGATGTGTCATGTATACCACGTATTCACTTCAAAAGAATGTAAATGCGACACTTACATGCTAGGAAATAGCGTTTGTAGATGTCTACGTATCGCAGCAATAGAATTCCAATGCTTTATAAAACGAGATGTCGCATTTCATTTCTATGTTTCTTGGTAAGATATAATATTCATTGTAGAGTATTATGTATACCTCGTATTCACTTCAAATGAATGTAAATGCGACCCTTCCTTGCTTGGAAATATTGTTTGCAGATGTCTACGTATCCTAGCAATATAGCTCTAATACTTCTTAAAACGCGATATCGCATCTCACATCCATGTTTCATGATAAGATATAATATTCATTTCGAACTGCCATGTATACCTCGTATTCACTTCAAAAGAATGTAAATGCGACACTTCCATGCTACGAAATAGCGTTTGCAGATGTCTACGTATCGTAGCAATAGAGTTCTAATGCTCCTTAAAACGAGATGACGCATCTCATTTCTATGTTTCGTGATAAGATATAATATTCATTTTGGAGTGTTATGTATACCTCGTATTCACTTCAAAAGAATGTAAATGCGACACTTCCATGCTAGGAAATAGCCTTTGCAGATGTCTACGTATCGTAACAATAGAGTTCTAATGCTTCTTAAAACGCGATATCGCATCTCATTTCTATGATTCGTGATAAGATATAATATTCATGCGAAGTGTCATGTATATCTCGTATTCACTTCAAACGAATGTAAATGCGACACTTCCATGCTAGGAAATAGCGTTTGCAGATGTCTACGTATCGTAGCAATAGAGTTCTAATGCTTCTTAAAACGGGATGTCGCATCTCATATCTATGTTTCATGATCAGATATAATATTCATTGCGAAGTGTCATGTATACCTCGTATTCACTTCAAAAGGATGTAAATGCGACACTTCCTTGCTAGGAAATAGCGTTTCCAGATGTCTACGTATCGTAGCAATAGGGTTCTAATACTTCTTAAAATGCGATATCGCATCACACTTCTATGTTTCATGATAAGATATAATATTCATTGCGAAGTGTCACGTATACCTCGATTTCACTTCACAAGAATGTAAATGCGACACTTCCTTGCTAGGAAATATTGTTTGCAGATGTCTACGTATCACAGCAATGGAGTACTAATGCTTCTTAAAACGAGATGTCGTATTTCATATCTATGTTTCGTAATAAGATATAATATTCATTGCGAAGTGTCATGTATATCTCGTATTCACTTTAAACGAATGTAAATGCGACACTTCCATGCTAGGAAATAGCGTTTGCACATGTCTACGTATCGTAGCAATAGAGTTCTAATGCTTCTCAAAACGCGATATAGCACCTCATTCCTATGTTTCATGATAAGATATAATATTCATTGCGAAGTGTCATGTATATCTCGTATTCACTTCAAAAGAATGTAAATGCGACACTTCCATGCTAGGAAATAGCGTCTGCAGATGTCTACGCGTCGAGGCAATTGAGATCTAATTCTTCTTAAAACGCGATATCGCATCTCACACCTATGTTTCATGATAAGATATAATAATCATAGCGATGTGTCATGTATACCTCGTATTCACTTCAAAAGAATGTAAATGCGACACTTACATGCTAGGAAATAGCGTTTGCAGATGTCTACGTATCGCAGCAATAGTATTCTAATGCTTTATAAAACGAGATGTCGCATTTCATTTCTATGTTTCTTGGTAAGATATAATATTCATTGTAGAGTATTATGTATACCTCGTATTCACTTCAAATGAATGTAAATGCGACACTTCCTTGCTAGGAAATATTGTTTGCAGATGTCTACGTATCCTAGCAATATAGTTCTAATACCTCTTAAAACGCGATATCGCATCTCACATCTATGTTTCATGGTAAGATATAATATTCATTGCGAACTGCCATGTATACCTCGTATTCATTTCAAAAGAATGTAAATGTGACACTTTCATGCTAGGAAATAGCATTTGCAGACGTCTACGTATCGTAGCAATAGAGTTCTACTGCTTCTTAAAGCGCGATATCGCATCTCACTGCTATGTTTCATGAGAAGATATGATATTCATTATGGAGTGTTATGTATACCTCGTATTCACTTCAAACGAATGTAAATGCGACACTTCCATGCTAGGACCCTTCTATGCTAGGGAATAGCCTTTGCAGATGTCTACGTATCGTAGCAATAGAGTTCTAATGCTTCTTAGAACGCGATATCGCATCTCACTTTTATGTTTCATGATAAGATATAATATTCATTGCGAAGTGTCATGTATATCTCGTATTCACTTCAAACGAATGTAAATGCGACACTTCCATGCTAGGAAATAGCGTTTGCAGATGTCTACGTATCGTAGCAATAGAGTTCTAATGCTTCTTAAAACGGGATGTCGCATCTCATATCTATGTTTCATGATCAGACATAATATTCATTGCGAAGTGTCATGTATACCTCGTATTCACTTCAAAAGGATGTAAATGCGACACTTCCTTGCTAGGAAATAGCGTTTCCAGATGACTACGTGTCGAAACAATAGAGTTCTAATGATTCTTAAAATGCCATATCGCTTCTCACTTCTATGTTTCATGATAAGATATAATATTCATTGCGAAGTGTCATGTATACCTCGTATTCACTTCAAAAGAATGTAAATGCGACACTTCCATGCTAGGAAGTAGCGTTTGCAGATGTCTACGTATCGTAGCAATAGGGTTCTAATACTTCTTAAAATGCGATATCGCATCACATTTCTATGTTTCATGATAAGATATAATATTCATTGCGAAGTGTCATGTATATCTCGTATTCACTTCAAACGAATATAAATGCGACACTTCCATGCCAGGAAATAGCGTTTGCAGATGTCTACGTATCGTAGCAATAGAGTTCTAATGCTTCTTAAAACGCGATATCGCATCTCACTGCTATGTTTCATGAGAAGATATAATATTCATTGCGAAGTGTCACGTATATCTCGTATTCACATCGAAAGAATGTAATTGCGACACTTCCATGCTAGGAAATAGCGTTTGCAGTTGTCTACGTATCGTTGCAATAGAGTTCTAATGCTTCTTAAAACGAGATGCCTCATTTCATTTCTATGTTCCGTGATAAGATATAATATTCATTGTGGAGTGTCATGTATACCTCGTATTCACTTCAAATGATTGTAAATGCGACACTTCCATGCTAGGAAGTAGCGGTTGCAGATGTCTACGTATCGTAGCAATAGAGTTCTAATGCTTCTCAAAACGCGATATAGCACCTCATTCCTATGTTTCATGATAAGATATAATATTCATTGCGAAGTGTCACGTATATCTCGTATTCACTTCAAACGAATGTAAATGCGACACTTCCTTGCTAGGAAATATTGTTTGCAGATGTCTACGTATCACAGCAATGGAGTACTAATGCTTCTTAAAACGAGATGTCGTATTTCATATCTATGTTTCGTAATAAGATATAATATTCATTGCGAAGTGTCATGTATATCTCGTATTCACTTTAAACGAATGTAAATGCGACACTTCCATGCTAGGAAATAGCGTTTGCAGATGTCTACGTATCGTAGCAATAGAGTTCTAATGCTTCTCAAAACGCGATATAGCACCTCATTCCTATGTTTCATGATAAGATATAATATTCATTGCGAAGTGTCATGTATATCTCGTATTCACTTCAAAAGAATGTAAATGCGACACTTCCATGCTAGGAAATAGCGTCTGCAGATGTCTACGCGTCGAGGCAATTGAGATCTAATTCTTCTTAAAACGCGATATCGCATCTCACACCTATGTTTCATGATAAGATATAATAATCATAGCGATGTGTCATGTATACCTCGTATTCACTTCAAAAGAATGTAAATGCGACACTTACATGCTAGGAAATAGCGTTTGCAGATGTCTACGTATCGCAGCAATAGAATTCTAATGCTTTATAAAACGAGATGTCGCATTTCATTTCTATGTTTCTTGGTAAGATATAATATTCATTGTAGAGTATTATGTATACCTCGTATTCACTTCAAATGAATGTAAATGCGACACTTCCTTGCTAGGAAATATTGTTTGCAGATGTCTACGTATCCTAGCAATATAGTTCTAATACTTCTTAAAACGCGATATCGCATCTCACATCTGTGTTTCATGATAAGATATAATATTCATTGCGAACTGCCATGTATACCTCGTATTCATTTCAAAAGAATGTAAATGTGACACTTTCATGCTAGGAAATAGCATTTGCAGACGTCTACGTATCGTAGCAATAGAGTTCTACTGCTTCTTAAAGCGCGATATCGCATCTCACTGCTATGTTTCATGAGAAGATATAATATTCATTATGGAGTGTTATGTATACCTCGTATTCACTTCAAACGAATGTAAATGCGACACTTCCATGCTAGGACCCTTCTATGCTAGGGAATAGCCTTTGCAGATGTCTACGTATCGTAGCAATAGAGTTCTAATGCTTCTTAGAACGCGATATCGCATCTCACTTTTATGTTTCATGATAAGATATAATATTCATTGCGAAGTGTCATGTATATCTCGTATCACTTCAAACGAATGTAAATGCGACAATTCCATGCTAGGAAATAGCGTTTGCAGATGTCTACGTATCGTAGCAATAGAGTTCTAATGCTTCTTAAAACGGGATGTCGCATCTCATATCTATGTTTCATGATCAGACATAATATTCATTGCGAAGTGTCATGTATACCTCGTATTCACTTCAAAAGGATGTAAATGCGACACTTCCTTGCTAGGAAATAGCGTTTCCAGATGACTACGTGTCGAAACAATAGAGTTCTAATGATTCTTAAAATGCCATATCGCTTCTCACTTCTATGTTTCATGATAAGATATAATATTCATTGCGAAGTGTCATGTATACCTCGTATTCACTTCAAAAGAATGTAAATGCGACACTTCCATGCTAGGAAGTAGCGTTTGCAGATGTCTACGTATCGTAGCAATAGAGTTCTAATGCTTCTTAAAACGCGATATCGCATCTCACTGCTATGTTTCATGAGAAGATATAATATTCATTGCGAAGTGTCATGTATATCTCGTATTCACATCGAAAGAATGTAATTGCGACACTTCCATGCTAGGAAATAGCGTTTGCAGTTGTCTACGTATCGTTGCAATAGAGTTCTAATGCTTCTTAAAACGAGATGCCTCATTTCACTTCTATGTTCCGTGATAAGATATAATATTCATTGTGGAGTGTCATGTATACCTCGT